>NC_068557.1:10939166-11240833 GCF_022201045.2 Citrus sinensis | reverse complement strand
GCGTACTGGGCCATCAAGAAATTTAAGTTTAGCATGCAGTAAGCTAGCTCAGAAAGAAGATTACAGCTGGCAGAACTTGAAGAAATTCGCAATGATGTATATGAAAATCCAAGATTTATAAGCAGCGAATGAAAGTCTTTAATGACAAGCAAATTTTAAGAAAATCTTTCACCTTATGTTAGAAAGTGTTTTTATTCAATTCTCGCTTGTACCTATTCCTAGGTAAGTTACGCTCTTTATGGTTTGGCCCCTTTATTGTTCACACTGTTTTTCCACATGGAGCAATTAAAATTAAGGATCCAAAGAATGGTGTCACTTTTAAAGTTAATGGTCAAAGATGAAAGCCATTTCTAGAGTACCAACCACATTGAGAAGACACCAAAATAAATTTGAGTGACCCACCAAATTTAAATTGAGATTTTTCTTTCTTTTTGGTGATTTGATTTTTTTCTTTTCTTTCTTTTACTATTCTTTTGTTAATTGAAATTATTTTTGTACAAGTGTGTTTGTTAAACTATTAAGTTTTCTCTTATCACTTTTAATCATGGATGCTCATCTAGACAGATCCTCTTGAACCTTCTTAGATGACTCTAACGTGCTAAATCTCATCTCAGAGGCCATATACAATTTTGTAAAACACATCATATTTGGGATCTACAACCACCAGAGTTAGTATCCCATGTTAAGGATTTAGAAAGACAATTTCGAGAAATTGAAGGAGGTATCTACGACATCCAATTGGAGATTGAGGTAAATTCAATAAGAGGACGATTGTGAAATGATTTTTCTTTGTGTGCTTTAGTTTGTTACCTCGGTTAAGTGGCGGATAACAGTACTCCGTGACAATCAAAGTCGGTTACTTCAGTTTTCCATAATAACTGAAATTTTAAGGCAAAGGTATAGACAAAAATGCAATTTTAGCAAAGCTTAACAATCAATTTCCTTCACTTCCTTAGAATGTCCTCCTTACAATCTGTAAAGTTTGGTCCGAATACATGCGATTGCTTATGAGGAATAACATTCCTGCTGACATCCGTTGGTTAATTGAGGCCAACGTACGATTGGCAGGTGAGTTGCCTCTCAAATTTATTGCATACATGCCTGGTTGTGGTAAAGGAAATTTTGCAAGAAAACGAATAGCTCGAAGGCTTTCTATTACTTGTCATAAGTGTGCCATAATGAAATGTGATAAAAATCTATGTTCTTTAGGAATGGTGTCTAATAACAAGGAAGAAAATATTTAATTCATTATGAATTACTTGAATAAAGAGTCATTGGATGATATCCTTTTGTCTCTTGAAACACATCCGAGTGGATACGCACAAGGAGCAATTCTCCAGTTATGGTCATTATTCTAGAAAGAGCGTGCACGATATGGTCTTAGGAATCTGACTATAAACCACCTTGTTTGCCAGTTTATAAGAAAATTGGATGGGAAACCTATCTTCGATCCATAGAGGGCGTTCAAGCCGTTTCTGGACGTAAAACCAGAGGAAGATGTGAGCCACGGTCACAACTACCTATAAATATCTTTTTATTTCGTTGTTGTTTTATTTCACTATTGTTTTATCATTTGCATTATTGTCTTTAATAATTTTATTTTATCATTGGTTGCTTTTTTTTTACTATTTTATTTTTTACTCTCGAGTCATGTGTTTTACACATTAATTGACACTAACATGTTACCTTATACACAGCTGTGACCCATTGTCACCAAGATCCTTTATTATGATTTTTTTAAGCAATCACAAATTATTTTTAAGAAGTATCCCAATGGTAGCTACTCTCAATAAACGATTCAAGAACATTTATGTGCTCTCTAGGTTTAACTATGACAAATATAAAGAGTTCGTTCAGGCAGTCATAAAATTACACTTGGTATATAGAGGAAGTGACCGAGGGTTATCAAAACTTGTCTCAGAAGCTGCTTATGTCAGGGGAAGCCAAGTGTTGGCATCATCCCAAGAACCCTAAAATGTTTGGGTTGCTTGTCTGATTCACCAACTAGAGAAGAGTGTTAGCATTTATGTATCCATGATGTTGATTTTGATGATAACAAACAAAATTAAGAATGATTCAGTTTTTAAAAGCTCAAATTATTTTTTATACATTTTAAATAAATCATTGTTTTCATATTATAAAAGATTTTATATTTAATGGAAAAATAATTTTATGAAATTGATTGTTTTTCAAATTTATGGTCTAATTGAAAGAGTTTTGAGAACTTTGAAATCAACAAGTATTGCTTGGAATTTTGGAGAAGGACTTATGTGAAACGTTTCATATAGATTTGGGCTACAGTATAATTTTATAAAGTTTTGGGTAAAACTATAATTATGAAAACTAGTTCACTGTAACAGTCACTATAGCAAACGGCTAACCAACATCTTCATAATGGCTAGCCGACATCGAACATAATTAAAGCTTAGCCTCTGGACACTAACGGCAATCCGATATATTGAAAACAGCGCTCCAATAATTTAAAATTTTGTCCAATAGTAACTTGTTTAAAGTCAAAACGGTGATCCGATATCTAGTTAACGGCGATCTGACAGTGAACAGAAAGTCAACAACGGTTATATTTCAGCTCTAAGTATAAATGAGCTCAATCAAATTCAAACAATAACAATTCCAACGATTATCATTGAGCAAAATATTGAGCATACAACTTTCATTGAGCTTTAAATCCTTGTATTCATCTCATTCATTCACACATTGAGCTTTCATTTGTGATCAAACACATTGTGTGAGAAAAATTCATTTGTAATCTTTTTTGTAAAATCAAGTTAAGAGATTGTAAGTGTTCAGATACACTTAGGTTAAGAGATTGGGGATAATCTCTTGTTGTAAAGGTCCATTAACACCTTGTAAGTCAATTGTAAAGAACTTGAAGCCTTGGGAAGCTTGGATAGTGAAATTCTCAAGCCGGGTGAGCTTGGAGGCGTGGACGTAGGCGGGGATTGCCGAACCACATAAAAATCATTGTGTTTGTTTTCTCTTCCCTTACTCTCTTATTATTGTGCTTTATTGAATTTATTGATTTTGATTCCATTAAGACATTAGATTAAATTATTGTGCGATTTGCTTAACTTAAATTTTAAAATCCCAATTCACCGCACTCTTGGGTTGCCTAGTTAGTATTTCATTTGGTATCAGAGCTAGAGTTAAAGATCCATAGCAACTCAAATTAGCTCAACCTTTATGGAAGGTCAATCTACCACTAGACCTCCATTCTTTAATGGTAATGACTATCTTTATTGGAAAACTAGGATGAGAGTCTTTTTACAAGCCTTAGACTATGAAATATGGGAAATAGTTTGTGATTGTTCATTCATTCCTAGGAAGAATGCTTTAACTGAGTTAGATAGGAAAAATATGTCTTTAAATTCTAAGGCTGTGAATGCTTTACTTTGTGCCTTAGATAAAAATGAATTTCACAGGGATTCAAATTGTTCTAATACTTATGAAATTTGGAGAAAACTTGAAGTTGTATATGAGGGAACAAATCAAGTCAAGGAGTGTAAAATTAGTAGATTCACTAGGCAATATGAGATATTTCAAATGGAATCATATGAGAGTGTTCATGATATGTACACTAGATTCATCAATATTGTGAATTCTCTTGAAGCACAAGGTAAGATATTTACTAATAGTGAAAAAGTGAAGAAAATTATTAGATCATTGCCAAAAGAGTGGAGACCAAAGAGAACAGCCATAGAAGAAGCAAAAAATCTTAATACTTTATCTCTTGATGATCTTATTAGTTCACTTATTTCATACGAAGAAGATATAGCTAATGAAATAATTGATGAAGATAAAAAGAATAAGAGCTTTGCTTTTAAATCTTCTATAGTTGAAAGTGATGATGATGGAAGTGACTTTGAAAATGAAGGCATTGAAATGATTGGTAGAAAGTTTAGAAGGATCTTCAAGAAGCAAATCAAGAGAAGAAACTTTAAAGATCTCATGAGAGAAAACCTTAAGGTGGAGAGAGGGAAGATGGAGGCAATTGTTTGTTTTGAATGCAAAAAGCGTGGCCATATAAGATCGGAGTGTCCACTTTTCAACAAACTCAAAAAAGAAAAAAAAGCCATGGTGGCTACTTGGGATGATAGCGATGAAGAATCGAGTGATGAAGAAGATTCGCAAGAAGTGTCAAACTTTGATAATCTCGATGAGGTAAGTGATCTTACCTATGATGAATGATATGATGATTTTAAAGAATTGTATGATGAGTGAATGAAAATTGGCAAAGAGAATGTATGTCTTAAAAAGAAAATAGTAGAACTCAAAAATGAAAATGAATCTCTAAGTGCAAAGATTACATGCCTAGAATTAGAAAATAAAATATTACATGATAGAGTTGCATTATCAAATGAGAAACCTAACACTTCATACAAGCATCTAGAATCACACATAGATGACTTGAAAAATGAAATGAAATGCTTAAGAAGAAGAGCAATGAGTTAAATGAGATTGTTTTAAAATTTACAAATGGGCAAAAGATGTTGGATAATATGTTTAACTCTAAAAAATATGTATTTGATAAAGGAGGACTTGGGTATAAGCCTAACTTGAAGCAAAAGTATTATAAGAATTATTTTGTTAAAGTTATCTCCACAAGTGATCATAAGATTGTTTATCATCATTGCAATCAAGATGGTCACATGAAGAATAAATGTCCAATTAAAAGAAATGCATATTATGGAGCAAAATATATTTGGGTTCCAAAAGGAATCATTGCTAACACTCAAGGACCCAAGAGTATTTAAATACTAAAAGGTACAACTTGAATATTTTTTGTAGGTACCATAATCAAGAAATGGTGGCGAGTTCCTTGATGAAAGCTTGTGAGGATAATCACTTGATTATGATCTAGGAGAAAAAGATGAGGCAAGATGATTTAATTGTTTTGGTAACAATTCTTGCCATGTTGATTTTGTAAAATGAATCATGATAGATGGATAATAGATTGAATTTGTGAAAGCGTGCTCGTATGTTTGAATAATTGAATTATTATTGTGTGTAATCATGATGCCTTTGTTTAGTTTTGATGATTGTATGATCTTTGATTTCATCTTTTAAATTGTCTATTATTATGTTTCATGTTATTTATTCATCTTCCTTGTTTGTTCATCACACTCTCTCCAAGAAGCCAAACACAAACATTTATCTCATGTTTTTCTTGCTCATTTATATTTCAAAATCATTATCCATTACTTAAACATTAATTATTCATCACTTATGTATGTGTAAATTCTTATGCCATTGATTGTGTTATATCATCATTAATTAAATTGACCTATGTGATCATTTGAGCCTTTCCATTAATTAAATTGACGTATGTGATCATTTGAGCCTTTCTAGCCATTCCTTTTGTGAAATATTAATAGTTTATCCTTTGAAGTCTTTTATAATAAAAAAAACTTTTCTTTGTAAACTTATCATCTCGACCCACTCCGATTTGGATTATTCCTAAAGTCTTACAAGTTCCATCACCTATTCATGTTTGAGAAAAATGTAAATGATTATTTTGTTCAATAAAGTTGTGTCATACAAAAAAAAATCAAAAAAAAGATAAAAAAATAAAATAATAATATTAATAAATAAGTAAAGTGCACCTTATAATTTCCAAAAGATCTCTACTTTTTCTCAAACATATATTTAGTTTTCCTATTTCCCCTCCTTTGTTAGCCATGTCCCTAGCCTATGTTACGTCCTAATAAAAGTCCTTGATTTTAGAGATTTATAGTTTGAAGTAGAAGCTAGTTATATAGGTTAAAAAGATGTAGTGATGAATAAAAAAAAATACAAAAAATGAATACATTGGGTTGACTAGCATTTTGTTTGACTAAAGATCGTATTATTTTAAGTTGTGGGCATACTTTATAATTAATCATTTTATGTATTTTAGGGGGTATCATGGTCATTTCATAATGAACGAGAGATCAGATGGCAAAACGAATAGTAATTCTGAACTTAGGACAGTCGAAAACCTTAGAAGGAGCATAAAAGGATAAACGATATTGTTGACATGTACGGTACTGTTCATGATACTGTTCATAACACTGTTCACATATACGGTACGATGACATGGCATTGACTGATGACGTGGCAGCATTCGATTGAACGAATGATGTGGCATTGACTGCTTATGTGGTGTTAACGGATGATGTGGCTTGACCGATGATATGTCACGATTTTATTGGACTAAAATGTTGATATGGTGCTGACTGCTGACATGACAGTATGTTAGTTGACCAAAAAGATGTGCGTACGATACATGTATATACACAGAATGACAGCCCTGATGATGTGTTCTATTAAATCAGAACTTACAACGTAGCGCAATCCTGAGCGTCCAAATTGTTTTAATCTGATGACCATGATTTACTCATTGTATCTATAAACAGGGGGCTCCCCGCTAATTTGAAACGCTTGAATTCATTTTTTACCTCTGGTTCAGTTATGAGTAGCTAATTTTTTTTCAAGCATGGTGCATGTTTAATGTGGATCCAGAGACCCAAGCGCTTCATTTTAATAGTTTTCACTTAAATTTATTCCAGTCATTCTAATTTAAATTTTAGAATATTCTAAATCACTTTCACCATAAATCTAGCCACCAACTTAGAAAATTAACTCTGTACGAAATTAAAATCCACCTCCTCGTGGGATCGACACTCGTCACTGTTGATATATTTTACAATAGATTCGTGTACTTACGAGTTCAATAAAATTTGTACAACACTAAGCTCAAGCACTTGTTGAACTTAGCCATTGAAACCACCTTCGTAAGCATATCTGATGGGTTGCCATCAGTATGGACTTTAATCATCCTGATTACCCATTTAGAAATTTCATTTATGATGAAGTGGAGCTTTATATCTATATGCTTGGTCTTTTCATGATATGCTAGATTTTTGAAAGATGTAGAGCACTGGATCTGTCACAAGAGCTTGTAACAAGCTCTTGTTTGAGGCCAAGTTAACCTAGTAGGCCCTTAAGCCATATGGCTTCTTTGACTGACTCAATTGCTACTGCATATTATGCTTTTGTAGTTGAGAGTGCAATTACGTGTTGCAGACTTGCCTTCCAGCTTGCCAAGGAGCCATTTGCAAAAAACATATAGCCAGTAAGTGACTTTCTTTTATCCATATCCCCAGCAAAATCAGAATCAACAAAACCCCATAACCCAGTACCCTCAACATCCTTCTTTTCATACATGAGTCCAAGGCCTATAGTGCCTCTGATATACCTCATTATCCACATCACCCCTTTCTAATGCTCTCTACAAAGTGATGTCATGTAATGGCTAATAACACTCACAACATGTGAGATGTCTGGCCTTGTTGCTACTATGGCATATATTAAGCAACCTACAACGTTTGTATATGGAATATTGCTCATTTCTTCCCTTTCCTCTTCTGTTTTGGGACCATAGAGCTTGCACAGTTTGAAATGGGCAGCCAATGGGAGTTGTACTAGCTTACAATCTAGCATACCAAAAGTTTCTAGCACCCTTGTTAGATATTTCTCCTAAGAAAAGAAAATTAAACCATTTCTTCTTTGCACTTCCCACATCCTTCATGTTAAAAAAAAGAACTAAGAAGTTGTTTTAGACCTTCAATTTAAGCCCTTTATTTATAAGCAATGAGCATATCATCAACATACAACAATAGATAGATATGTATATTTGATTTCAACATCTTGTAGTAGACACAACAATCATGACCATTATCTGAATTCATGAGTGACCATTAACTCATCAAACTTGAGATACCACTACCTTGGTGATTGCTTGAGTCCATAAAGAAACTTCTTAAGCAAGCAGACATAATCTATTTTCTCTGGAACTTCATACCCCTCAGGCTAGGTCATAAAGATCTATTCTTGCAGCTTTCTATGTAGAAACGTAGTCTTCACATCAAATCGTTCTGTTGTTAAAGCTAGCATTACCCTCATTAAAACATGCCTTACAACTGGTGAGAAGACTTATTTGAAGTCAATTCCCTCCCTTTAAGTATATCCCTTGGCAACAAGTCTAGCCTTGAACTTTCTTAGCTTAGTGGTTGTAAGTCCATCTTTAATTCTAAATATCCATTTGCATCTAACAATTCTCTTATTTTTAGGTTTCCTCACTAATTCCCAAGTGTAGTTCTTGTACAAGGAATTAATCTCATCATTTATTGCTTTATTATATTCTTTCCCATTTTGACAATTGATTGTTTCATTAAAGCTCTTTGGTTCTTCAACATTAATCTTTTTAGTAGAATGAAGTGCAAAAGCAATTAAGTTAGCAAAACCATACCTCTTGGGAGCCCTTATCTGTCCTTTCTATCTATCTCTAACCAGTTGATAATCTTGAGACTAAGTCCTCATCTTGAGATGTTTGTATCCCATTTATTTCACCAATAATGTCATCTAAAGCTAATGTTTCCTTTGGTTTGTTCTGAAAAAATGTCTCCACATTAAACTGATGACTGGTGGATTAAGTCATTTTCTAATGTTTATTTTTATGAAAATTGTCAGCCACTTCCCCTTCATTGAATATAACATCTCTGCTTATTATGCACCTTAATGGAATCAAGTCTGTACACTAGAGCTTGTACCATTTAACCCTATTTGGATAACCAATAAAGACACTCTTCAAAGCCCTTGGTGCCAATTTCCCTTGGTTTACATGAGCATATGCTTTACAGTCAAAAACCTTTAAATATGCATAGCTTGGTGTTTGTCTAGTCCACATCTTATAAGGAGTTTTAAAACTAATTCTAGAGGAAGGACTTAAATTCATTAACTAACAAGCTGTGTTGAGAGTCTCAGCCCACAAGCTCATTGGTAGCTTTGCTTCGAACATCATGCATCTCAATTTCTTCATGAGAGTTCTATTCATTCTCTCAGCTAAACCATTTTCTTGAGATGTTAAGCTCACTGTCTTGTGCCTTACTATGCCCTCATCTGCACAGTACTTATCGAACACTTAATTGCAATATTCCAGCCCATTGTCAGTTTTCAATTTCTTAATCTTCTTACCTATTTGATTTTCTACCAAGGCCATCCACTCTTTAAACTTTTCACACACTTGATCTTTCTATTTAAGAGTGTATATCCAGACCCATCTATTCATTCTCTCAGCTAAACCATTTTCTTGAGATGTTAAGCTCACTGTCTTGTGCCTTACTATGCCCTCATCTGCACAGTACTTATCGAACACTTAATTGCAATATTACAGCCCATTGTCAGTTTTCAATTTCTTAATCTTCTTACCTATTTGATTTGCTACCAAGGCCTTCCACTCTTTAAACTTTTCACACACTTGATCTTTCTGTTTAAGAGTGTATATCCAGACCCATATTGAATAATCATCTACAACAGACATAAAATACCTAGCTCCTCCTAGAGATAATTCCTGTGTAAGCCCCCATAGGTAAAAATGAATATAATCCAGAGTACCCTTAGAAGAGTGCACTGAAGATTTGAAGCTTGTCCTTGTGGATTTACCTAGGACACAATCCTCAAAAAATACCAGATCTTCAATGTCATCTTCACCTAACAGCCCTTGTTTTGAAAATTCTTTTCAATCTTTGAGACTCATATGACCAAGTCTCAAATGCCACAACCTAGTTTTATCCACACTAGAACTTAAGGACATGAAAACTTCCTTTGTTACAGTGGTACCCTCCAAAATATCAAGACCATTCTTCCTAGTTCCCCTTAATAGCACTTGAGATCCTTTAATCACACTTAGAATACCATTTTGGACTCTGACAATACACCTAATCGGATCTATCATACCAAGTGAGATCAATTTTTTTTAAGCTCAGGGACATGTCTCACTTGCCTTAATTCAATGACAGATTCATCATGTATTTTTAGCCTTACATTTCCTATGCCAACAACCTCATAAACAACATTGTTTCTCATCATCATTTTAACCCCATTACAAACTTGATACATAATAAGATGACTCTTAAAAGGACACATGTGAAATGAGCATCCAGAGTCCAAAACTCATTTACCTTCTTGATTAAAATCTAAGGCAATCAGAACACCTGCCGACTCATATCCTTCATCTTCTACCACTGCTACATCACAACTTTGATTTTTCTTCTCTCTTTGCTTGGATTTCTATTGCGTAAATTAGCAAGTGTACTAGTCGGCACAAGTAATATAATAAAGAGTAGAGTATCGTCCCATATAAATTTTATATCCTATTAGCTGCCAAAATTATCTTAACCCTAATTTATTTAAACAATTGAATAGGCAAATTTAGATTAAAAATTAAAATAAAATTAAATAAATATGTAGGCAGAAATAGAAATCACCAAGAGATTAAGACACTAGGACATCCGATTTCACCATAATCAATCCAATTTAATACTCCATCTATGCTATTAAAGTTTATTACTCATGTTAACAGTGAATTTCCCTAATCTATTCAATATCCTCTCTCGAGTAATATCAGAAATATCTTCACATATTAACCCACTATATCTCTATGTGAATTTAAATATGCAAAAATACATTAATCTCAATGGAAATTCTTAGAAAAAAATGCATGAATCACGTTGGCACATCTTAGTCTTTCATTCAATCATGGCATCCATTACATAGAGCAAAAATAAATAAATCTCCTCTCGATCTCATTATGTATCCTCAAATCATTGAAATATTGGCCAAGTATTTAAAAGCATTAAGCACAATAATGAACACTCAACCATGAAATGATAAACAAAAAATAACACAAATTTATGAAATTAAATTTTTATAGTTAGATTACATCGTAGTCCTAACAAAATAAATTAGTTCATGGGAATATAAAGAGAATCCATAAATATTGTAGGAAATATTTAAGCACAACAATAAAGAAAAGAGAAAGAAAAACTCAAGAATTAATTTCGGCCTACCTTTAAATCTCTTATGGCTGCTTCGGCTTCTCTTTTTCCTTCCTGTGTTGCTTTTCTTTTGGCTTCCAATCGTCCCCTAGCTCTTAGCTTTTTCAATTAATGGCCTTTTATAAAGAAAGCATGATGGCTGCCTCCATTAAGTTCAAGCCAATAAGAATGGTTGAAGCCAAACCCATGCCATAGCAAGCTTGCCATTTATAGCCATGCCAAAATATTTGCTTCCTCAATTAATCACAACATATGCTCTCCACGTGCATGCCATATTTGTCAACTAAATCTTCAAAGCTTCTCCCCAAGTGATTGCATGCATGATGCTTAATTTAGTTAAATATCCCTTAATTTATTTCAATTAAATCTCTTTATTTTTTTCCTTTTTTGTCATTCAAACATTTTTTTTAATATTCTGATTTAATTCTTCTTTAATTCTAGATTATACCTAAAATAACAAAATATAAAAATTAGGATAAAATTAACATAATAAAATATAATTTAACATAAAATTCAACTGTGGAATAATTCAAAAACTAAAAAAAAAATCCTTCTCTCTTAGAAACGATAAATCCCTTCAAGAATTCTATATTAGTGGTAATAGGTTTTGCATATACATTATAATTGGATGTGTTGTCTCCTTTAGATGATGTGGAATAGAGAAGACAAGAAGTTGCTCCCTGTTTAGCACTTTAGCTGCATTCAGGGCACCTATTCGTGATAGAGTATTCCTATTTTTTTTTTTTTTGGAAGAAAAATCAAAGATTTGAGTGCTCAATATATTTCATAACTTATTCACAATTTTACTAATCATTCAGCATTGGATAGTGTCTTTTCATTTTCCACAGTTGAATTGGTGATGTCGTGTGTTTTTTTGCAAAAAACTCTTAGGCCACGGCATTGGAAGAATCTTTTTCTTACAAATCTACAATTTCTTCAGAAAGCATGTTCCCTATCGAATTTATGCATTGTCTTATACATTCAATGCTTTGAAGGTAGATAAGGTAAATATTTTTATAGTTTAAGTCACTTTCTTAACTAGTAGCATATTGTTAGGTTTATATAACTTGCTTTGTTGTATATCCAAGTTTCTTATTTTGTTTAGGATTCGAAGTTAAGTTGCATATGATAATGTTGGTCTTCAAATTGAAGTTTGGTTTTGCAAACAAATTAGCTAGTGGATAGTTTTGTGTAGATTCAACTACTGCTGCCTGTTGGAATTGGAGTGTAGTTTTGTTAGAAAATTAGCTATTGGAATGCATGATTTGATGTTACCTTTTTTACTATTGGGCTGGAATTTGAACATACAATGCCTACACTTTGGAATAGTTTTTGTATTGTGAATGGATAATTTGTTTAATTGGTATATTTTCAAGTTATTGTGATCTAGATGGATGCTCTTGATCTATTACACATTTGATTAATTTGGTCGATGTGACTTTTGATTTGGTAGATGTTCAGTTGTACTTTGGATTTTATTTGATATACTAATTCTTTATTTACAATTTTAATTTTTTTTTAAAATTTACAAAAGTTTGGAAGTTACAAATAATATTATTTAAATATTAATATTAAAATTAATTCCATTCTAATTATAATTAAATCCAAAAAATAATAATTTTAAATAATAGTAATTAAAATTATAAAAAATTTTATGCCAAAAAATTTTCAAAAATGAAAAAATTCAAATAGTTTTGAATTTTCCACAACAATATAGTTTGATATACATATGATTGTTAAAAGGGTTACTCTATGATGCTATTATAAAAATTATAGCATTAGTAGTGGGATAAATATTTGCCGTTAAATTTAATCAATAGTTTACAAAACTAAAAGTTAGTTAGGAGAATATTTGATTTCAATTTATTAAAAATTGAAATTTACTAATTATAAATTCCGTTAAACATGTTTTTTAAAGATTAAATAATAAAAAGAAACAAGTATAATCTATTAATACTTTTATATTTCCTTTTAAAATATATGTATTTTGATATTAGCACAACTCAATTTTAGTTTATCTTTTTATTTGAAAAATTACTAGATTAATACATATTGCCATAATTAATTCAACTCAATCTTTGCCAATGAGTAATTTAGAAAAAACAATGAATAAAACTAAGAATTCAAAATCATATTATCCCATTCATAAATGGAAAAACAGGCCTGAATTAACATGTGTTGTTGAAGATGGAATAATCCATATTTGTTATTTACATATCTAAATTAATTTATATATTTGCATATTTAATTTTTAACTTTGTTGGTGGTAGAAAATATTTATGGAATTATAAAAAATAAAATTATATCCATGAGCTTGAATATTATCTATTAATTATTAAGTAATTAGTTATTTATCTGCTATATTGAATAAAACATTTAAATCCAAAAGTTCATAACAATTCAATTATCAATAATGTAAAAATTCATGCAATGCCATAGAGAACTCCTTGTTGAAAACTATCATAAATCTAAGATGGGAAAAAACATAATATCATAAATTGATGATAGGGACACAGATGACGGATAGTTTTTCTGTCACGCGCTTCTTTTTATGAGAGTTTTTTTTGTCATCTATTTCCTTTTTTAAAAAAGGAAAGTGGCGATTTCATTAAATCAAAGTTGAGAATACATATCCGATTTCAGTTGGCAAAGGTTCCAGCCATACAACATTTCATTACTCTTTAGTTAGCTAAAGAATGGGCATGAACATTACATGATCTAGGGGTGTAATGGAAATTAATATTCTAAAAGTCCTTTGGTTTTGGATTTATAAAATCACCCAAATAATCTTTGTTCTGCTACCCTCTTTGTTGTTATCTATTACCTGTTTTCTAATAGTGTTTGTTTTGTTTAAAATAAAATAAAATAAAAAAGATTGTGTCTTATTGCATAAAGATTTCATTTTTATATGTTTCATTTATCAAAAGGACATTTTAGTCATAATTGCATGGATGATTGCATGAAAAATGTACGCAGGCATTTTTATATTTTAGAATTTCTTGCAATTTAGAGGCTAAATTGACGAAAATTAGTCATTTAAGGCGCGATACATATATTTTATAGTCTCATGACCATTCTATAATTGTCCTATGTGCTTAAACTAATCACAATTGAGCTCGTAACATTTTGATATTGTTGTGACAATTTTATTATATTCACAAGTGCATGAATCTATTGTAATATAGAATAATAGTGACGACTGTCGATCCCACGACTAGATAGATTTAATCGTATGCAGAATTAATTTTTTAAGTTTGCATGTGAGTTGGTTGGATGTGATTTATTTATCTTAAGATTTAAAATAAAATGGCAAGAATAAATTAAAGATGAAACAATGTAAACTTAAGCGCTTGAGTATCTAGATTCAGACCCATCATTTCACCATAGGCTTAATATTCATTTTTAGTTCCAATTAATTTATAAGGGGGTATTTCCACTCCTCATAATCCTCATTCTGGTATTCCAAGAGTATTGAGAAGGATTAAAAGCTTTATTGACTTATTTTCCTAAGGAACAAGATCATGTATTATGCACGAAGAGAGGAATTATATATGGAAGAATCATTTCACAAAACTTATAGGATTCATTCTAAACTTAGTCGTCTATGAGATGATTTCGTTGCATGTCTTTGGCAAGAGCAATATAGAATGCCATATTTATTTCTAGTAGTTTGCTACTTGCCTTGTTGATGTAGAATTGAGCTGGTGTGCTGATCGTTTCCATGTTGGTACATGACTAGTGTGGTTGCATATGGTTAATGTGATGTGACTATTTGAATTCCATATGTGGTGGGCAATGGGTCTTAATAGCTACCCTCAAGATCGGTCGGGTCATAGAGTGAACACAAAAGAGAAAGAAAAAAATCTTTACCTAATGGTTTGGCAAGGATTTCTGCATTTTGCTGCAAGGAGGGAACACGTTTGCCTTTGAGGAGTCCTTAAGAGACTTTTCATGAATGAAATGGACGTCAATTTCAATATGCTTGAACACTAGGTTGTGCGTCATGTAGATGGCACTGCTGTTGTCGTAAAGGAGGTAAGGAATGTGTGAAGTTGAGACTCCAATGTCCTGCAATAAAGAAAGAATCCAACTTAGTTCAGCAATGGTGGAAGACAAAGCCTGATATTTTGCTTCAGCAGTAGAGCGTGCAACAATGATTTGTTTCTTACTACACCATGAGATTATGTTTGCCACAAGGTAAAAACAAAAGCTTGTTGCACTACATCTTGTTTCAAAGCAACTAGCCTAATCGAAGTCTAAAATTGGATACAATTGATTGGATCTTTGTTTGAGGAATTGAAGTCCAAAATTCAGAGTGCCTTTTAAATAACATAGGATTCTTGGAATAACCTTGAGGTCTTGTTTAGTAGGGCTCTGAAAGTGTTGACAAACTTTGTGGATAGCATGAGTGATGTTTGGTCTGGTGAATGTGAGATATTGTAGAGTGCTGACAAGCGTATGGTAATGAGTGGCATGTGTGGGTCCTTAATCCTCACCATATAGTTGGGTTTTGATAGCCACTGGGGGTCCGACTAGCGTTGAAATCAAGTAAACGACCTTGGTTAATAAGTCACGAGTGTATTTGGATTGTGACAAAAAAATGTGTCTTAGAAAGCACCGAATCTCAATTCCTAAATTGTAGCTCAATAAGCCTAAGTCCTTTAATGCAAATTGAGTGCTGAGATGGTTGATGATGGATTGAATTTTGTCGGGATTATTTCCTGTAATAATTACATCATCCATATACACCAAAAGAAAAATAAGAATGTTGTTAGCATGAAAAAGAAAGAGGGAATGATAAACTTTGCAACTTATAAAACCAAGCTCTAAAAGTGCAAATGATAAATACTTAAACTAAGAATGAGTCCATAGAAGGACTTGTAGAGTAAACAAACATTGTCAAAAAGATTTTTATCCGTAAAGGTAGGTAGCTACTCCATGCGAGTAGTTTCTTTTAGTTGACCATGAAGAAAGTCATTACGAACATCTAACTGTTCAATGAGCCATTTAGAACTAATTGCAAGTACTAAGACAAGCCATACCGTAGTTGGGTTTATGACAAGGTTGAAAGTCTCATTGAAATCAATGTCAAGAACTTGTGTGCATCCTTTCACAACTAAACGGGGTTTTAATCGATCTATTATACCATCTTTTCCATTCTTGGTTTTATGGACCCACTTCGAACCAATGACATTAGCATAACGAGGTTGAGGAACCAAGGTCATGTCTTATTTTGAAGGAGGGTAACAAGTTCTTCGGCCATCGCTTGTAGCCATAGAGGATGTTTAGAGTAGATTTTAATGTTTTTAGTTTGGTCACAGTGGCATGATCGGTTTGAAGAGCTAAGGCTAGATTTCATTTGAGCATGTTGTGTGTCAGTATAGGATGGGTATTTAGAGAATATATTGTTTTGACAGTAGAGATGTTTAGTTCAACAAATAAATTTCCTAAGAGATCGTTTAAGGCACACAAGTCACGATTGTTACTATATTATCTGCAAAAGCATCATGCATGTTATTGGATAAGGGGCTCTTTTGAGGTGAATTTGCAAAGGGAGTTTCGAGTAAAGAGGTATGAGGTTCATGAAGGTCTTCAATTATCATAGCATTGTTTGGAAGGCTTTGACTAGGAGATACTGGTTCATTCATAATTGGAGATGCGACAGTGTTGTTTGGAGTAGCAACTTTAATGTGCTCAAGAGAAGTGTTGTTGAAGAACTCTATCAAAGTTGTTGGGGGACATTGTGATACATCTAGAGTAGTGGGAATGCTACAAGCATCCTGCACATAAGAAGAATCTTTTAAATTTTGATAAGGAAAGCATAATTTATTAGAGATTAGATGGTAAGAGATATAAATTCTATTGTTTTGTGGAAAGAGACAGCGGTACCCCTTATTAATGGGGCTGTAACCAACAAAAATACAAGGAAGAGTTGTTTTTTTTCAAACTAGGTTTATTGTAATCCCTTAGAGAATGAAAACAACGATAACCAAAAATTTCAATTTCATTGTGATTGGGAGTTTCCTTGAAAAGTAACTCATTTAGGTGCGTTCATCTAAATTTATTAATGACATATATGGCTGTTAAAACAAGCCCCCACCTAATATTTTAATAGTAACAAATATTCAAATAACATAGTAAGGGCAATCTCCAATATATGTCTGTGTTTCCTTTCTGTAACTCCATTTTGTTAAGGAGGATAATGACATGAAGTATGTTTAATAATTCTAGATTTTTGAAGGTGTCATTGGAAAATGATAGAGCTAAATTGTCCTCTACCATCACTTTGAAAAATTTTGATCTTTCATTCCATCTTATTTTCCACATGTTTTTGGAATTTAAAGAAACACTAAAAAAAATCAGATTTTGATTTTAAAGGAAATAATCAATAATAACGTGTGCAATGTTGTGCAAATTTTATTGAACTTATAAGTGCACGAATCTATTGTAGAATATATTAATGGTGATGAGTGTCGATCGCACGGGGAGGTGAATTTTAATTGTGTGTAGAGTTCATTTTCATATGTGAGTGATTGGATTTGTGGTGGAAGTAATATAAATTATCCTAAAATTCAAATTAAAATGACGGTAATAAATTGAAGTGAAAATATATTAAAATGACGTACTTAGGTATATGGATCTGCATCAACATACACCATGGATTAAATATTCGTTATTAATATCAATTAAATCATAAGGGGGGTTTCCACTCCTCATGAACCACACTTTAATCAATATGGTGCTAAGGGCTTATCGTACCAAATAATAATAACCTTGTACTAGGGAGCCAGTTAAACCAGAGCGGTATCTAGACAATACTATTACTATTTGTCGATGAAAAATCAAAACATCCACAATAATTAGAGGGGAAGAGAAAGTAAATTTACCAAATAAAACCCATGGCACATATTGAGACTTTACCGATCAACAGTGCATAACAATTTTAGTCCAATAGGATCGTGACACTTCATCGGTCAATGCCACATCATCGATCAATGTTATGCCATCATTCCATATATGTGAACAGTGTTGTGAACTACATGGACAATACCATACATGTGAACAGTACCATTTTTCCTTTTATGCTCCTCCTAAGGTTTTCCACTGTCCTAAGTTCGAAAGTGATGTTCGTTTTTTAAACAATCGTGTTTATTCAATCAGACTAATGATAGCAATCAAATAAAAATATAAGCATTACATCCAGTTTAAAGAAATATCACACCCATATCAACCATCCACATGCATCAGTCCAGCAAGCTGTGTCATAGCTATAGTAGTCAAGCCACTTCCAAGAATGACATGTCAAACCCCAAAATCTTATTGAAAGTAGTGACACTCTCACAAAGAAATTAAACTCAATAAAAATAGTCACTCCAATAAATGCTAAATTTGAGAGAAAATAATAAAGAAGTAATATCATACGCTCTCACTAAGATGAAAGAAATATGCCCACAGCTTAAAAACAACACGATCTTAAGTCAAACAAAATGCTAGTCAACCTAATTTTTTTTTTCATTTTTTTATACATATGCATCACTACATCTTTTTAGCACATATAACTAGCTTTTACTTCAGACTATAAATCCCTAAAATCAAGGACTTTTACTAGGACGTAACGTAGGCTAGGGATATGGCTAACAAATGAAGGAAAATAGGAAAAACAATATATTTGATAAAAAGTAGAGATATTTTAGAAATTAAAAGGTGCATTTTGCTTATTTATTATTATTGTTATTTTTCTCTCTCTTGTTTTTTTCTCTTTTTTTGAAATAATTTTTTTTACTGAACAAGATAATTATTTACATTTTTCTAAACAATAAATAAGTGATGGAGCTTGTAAGACATTGGGTAATACTCCAAATCAAAGTGGGTCAAGATGATAAGTTGGCAAAGAAAAGTTTTTTTTTAAAGGCTCAAAAGGGTTAACTATGGATGTTTCACAAAAGGGATAGCTAGAAAGGCTCAAACGGGTCAAAAATGGCATTTCCATCATTTTTTAGGGCTCTAAATAATCTTCTATATCTACTAGTTAGATGGACTTTTAAATGTAGCAACACATTTTTTTTCTTTTTTTAATATTTTTTTATCTTACAATTTTTTTTTAAAGGTTGACTCAAAAGAAATTTAGAGATTGTATATAAAATAATAAACTAGTAAGCTGTATGAAGAATGGATAAAAAGGGTTACTTTCCAAGAAAAATGACAGGCTCAAAACCTTACTTGGAATTTATTATGATATGCTCATTGCTTCAAGCAACTTATATTTATCTCCGACATCCACATGTAGAGTAGCAAACATAGTGTAACATCACTTAAGATCAAAGATAATACAAAGACTAAAATTTGAAAGTCATCGTATCATCCAATGTTAAAAAAAATTACACAATTATTTTTTTAAATGACAGTCTACCCCCAACCTATTCTAAACATGAAAAGAAAATATGTATGCAGAAAGGTAAAAATGATGCAGAAAAGCTAATTAAAAAGGTTACACTTAAAATGATAGAAAAAGAAAATATGTTTTTTTTAACTAAGAAGATACGTTTCTAGAGTCACTACACTCTATATTCAACCATCTTCGACTAAAAATTTAAAAGTGTATATTTATAAAGGAGAAATTAAAAAGAAGTAAAAAAAAAATGATTGTCAAAGAAAAAGAAAATGTCTGGAATTTTTTTTAAACGAAAAAGATGCGTTTCTAGAGTCACTACACTTTATATCCAGCCATCTTCAACACAAAAAGTTAGCCATGGTTAGTCTCTACAACAAAAAAAAAAGAAAAAAACTTAACCAAGATTCCACAATCCAGATTCCACAATCCAGATTCCACAATTGTCAACTATTCCCTCCCCCCAACCAGAATGAAACATTATCCTCAATGTTTTAAAGGAAAGAAGTAGAGTTTAGAAGACATCACATGGGTGGTACAACACAGAAGAAAATATTTACAAGTGGAGAGTTAAATCTAATTTGCACTTCTTATTGCGGCTACTGTTACCTTCATTATTTCGACACTCCAACACAAAGGTCATAGGGTCTGGCTCTGGTCTATAAGCTTGTAACAAATCAAGTAGCTCATTAGCAGTGTGAGCACAAATAAAAAGTTTTTTCACTATGGAATGAATGAAATAGTTTTTTATTGCATGGTTAAGAAATGCGATGAAGCCATCATAAAAGTTATTGACATTTAACAAATCGATGGGTTTATGGTGAGTGTGCAAATGAGCCCAAGATGCGAATGTGATAAGTGCCTCTAGAGTTACAAGATCTATTGGTAAAAAAATAAAAGCATCAGTATGATTAAGCATTTAAGTTATTCTTTCTTGCATACCTGAGATGACTAACTCTTCTCTAGTCGGTGAGTTAGACAAACTGCCCAAAGGTTTTAGGGCTCTTGGGATGATGCCTAACACTTGACTTCTTCTGAAAAAAGTAGCTTCCGAGACCAATTTTGATAACCCTCGGTTATCTCCTCCATACACCAAGTGTAATTTTCTCTCTGCTATGCTTCGACCAAGATCTATGACTGCCTTAACGAACTCTTTATGTTTTCCATAGTAAATCCAGAAAGAATACAAATGTTCTTGAATTGTTTTTGGGAGTAGCTGCCATTGGGATGCTTCTCAAAAATAATTTGTGAGTGCTTAACAAAAAATCTTATTTAAAGATCTTGGTGACAGTGGGTCACAACTGTGTATGAGGTAGCATGTAAGTGTAAATTAACGAGTAAAGCACATGGCTTGAGAGTAAAAAGGAAACAATAAAAAAAATAAACAATGATAAAATAAAATTATTAAAGACAATAACGCAAATGATAAAACAACAATGAAATAAAACAACAGTGAAGTAAAATGATATTTACAGGTAGTTGCGACTGTGGCTCACATCTTCCTCTAGTTTTACGTCTAGAAACGGCTTGAACGCCCTCAATGGGTCGAGGATAGGCTTCCCATCCAATTTTCTTATAAACTACAAATATGGTCGTTTATAGTCAGATTCCCGAGACTATATCGGGCACACTCTTTCTACAATAATGGTCATAACTGGAGAATCGCTCCTTGTATATATCCATTGGGATGCGTTCAAGAGACAAAAGGATATCATCCAATGACTCCTTATTCAAGCCATCCCTAATGAATTGAATCTTATCTTCCCTATTATCAGACACCATTCCTAAAGAACATGATTTTTTATCGCATTTCATTATGTCACACTTATGACAAGTAACAAAAATTCTTCTAGCTCTTCCCTGTTATCAGACACCATTCCACAACTACGCATGTATACAATAAATTTTGGAGGTAACTCACCTACCAATTGTACTTTGGCCTCGATTAACTAGCGGATGTCAGCAGGTATGTTATTCCTCACGAGCAATCGCATGCGTTCGGCCCAAGCTTTATAGATTGTAAGGAAGGCATTCTAAGGAAGTGAAGGGAATCGATTGTGAGGCTTCGCTAGAATATCATTTATGTCCATACTTTCGCCTCAGAATATTAGTTATTATGGGAAACTGAAGTAACCAACTTGATTGTCATGGAGTACCATTATTCGCCACTTAACCGGGGTAACAAATTAAAACACACAAACAAAGTAACAAACTAAAACACACAAAGAAAATTACAATTGTCCTCTTATTGAATTTACCTTAAGCTCCAACTGGATGTTGAAGATACCTCATTCAATGTCTTTGAGTTGTCTTTCTAAATCCTCAACATGGGATACTAACTCTGGTGGTTGTAGAGCCCAAATATGGTGAGATTTTACACGTTAAAGTCTTTTAAAAATGTCCAAGAGGATTTGTTTAGATGAGGCACTCATGATTAACAATGATAAGAGAAAACTTAATGGTTAAACAAACACACTTATGCAAAAATAATTTCAATTAGCAAAAGAATAGTAAAAAGAAAGAAAAGAAAAAATCAAATCACCAAAAAAAAGAAAAATTTAAATTTAAATCTGGTGGGTCACTCAAATTTATTTTGGTATCCTCTCCATGTGGTTGGTACTCTAGATATGACTTTAATCTTTGACCATTAACTTTAAAAGTGACATCATTCTTTGGGTCCTTAATTTCAATTACCCCATGTGGAAAAACAGTGTGAACAATAAAGGGGTTAAACTATCGAGAGCGTAACTTACCTGGGAATAAGTGCAAGTGAAAATTAAATAAAAGCACTTTCTGACCTGGAGTGAAAGATTTTCTCATAATTTGCTTATCATGAAAGACTTTCATTCGTTACTTGAAAATCTTGGCATTTTCGTATGCATCATTACGAATTTCTTCAAGTTCTGCCAACTGTAATATTCTTTCTGAGCTAGCTTGCTGCATTTCAAAGTTGAATTTCTTGATGGTCTAGTATGCACAATGCTCGAGTTCCTTACACTAGGCTGTAGGGTGACATCTCAATCGGGGTCTTGAAAGCCGTTCTATATGCCCATAATGCATCATCAAGTCTTAATGACCAATCTTTTCTGTCTAGCCTCATCATCTTTTCTAATATGTACTTTATTTCTCGATTGGAGATCTCAACTTAGCCACTAGTTTGCGGATGATATGGGGTCGCAACTTTGTAAGTGATAGAATACTTTGTCAAAAGAGATTTAAATACTTTGTTACAAAAGTGGGCACCACTATCACTGATTATTGCTCGAGGGAATCCAAAGCGTAAAACAATGTTGCTTTTCAAAAATCCTATCACCACTTTGTGATCATTGGCTCTACATGGAATTGCTTCTGCCTATTTTGATACGTAGTCAACAGTAACCAATATGTATTGATGACCAAAGAAGGGGGAAAGGGTCCCATGAAGTCGATACCCCATACATAAAAAATCTCGACCACTAAGGGGTTTTGATGAAAGTTACATCATTTGAACTTAGCATTAGGAAAATAAACCTAAAATGAAAACTAATGACATTGGTGACCAAGTAGACCCACCATATATGGATTTGGATCAAAGTGATCCAGCAAACATGATTCATGATGTTTACAAACATTGGTGATGAATCTGCAGTCTTTCAATCACTATTAGAAAATGCAGAGAAAGTTTGTACTCGGATTCTAAAAAATATACTAGGTTAAGTTAACTAGTTAAGTCATACAACTTGAAAGGGAAATATGGATGGTCTGATTCTACTTAAATGACTTATTGAGTCTCTTTGGTGACATGTTACTTAAGGACAATACATTGCCTAGCTCTGCATTGTGTAAATTTTATTGTACTCAGAAGCACACGAATCTATTATAGTATAGACTTATGGTAACGAATGTCGATCCTACAATTAGGTAGATTTAATTATGCATATGGTTATTTTTTGACGTGCGTATGTAAATTGGTTAGAGATGACTTTTGAACAATACTAAGAGTTAAAATAAAAATGGCATGAATAAATTAAGGATGAAAAATAATTCTAATAGAACACTTGAATCTTTGTATTCACACTTAAGACTTTACTATGGGCTTAATATTCATTTTTAAGTTCTAATTAATTTATGATAGGGTATCTCCAGTCCTCATAAGCCTCACTCTAATAAATATGATATCAAACGCTTAGTGTGCTAGAGGGTAATGATCTTTCGTTAAGGGTACTGTCAAGTACACATTGTGCCAGATGATAATAATTCGTCTATCGACAAGGTGACAAGACCATCCACTAAATAACTTAGATGCATTATCCTCAACATTGAGTCAAGATGAACTCTAAATACTAGAGGGGAGCCTCTTTCTAATAAATATGGTGTAGAGTGATTATTGTGCTAGACAATAATGATCTTTCATTAAGGAACCAGATACCGTGCAAAATCAAGACAAGATTCATTGTCTGTCAACAATGAATCAAAACAACCACATAAATCAAAGAGGAAAAGAAAATGAAGTTTCACATTAAGCCATGGATCATGTTGAGTCTTCACCTTCAACAGAAGATAGAAATTAAATTACCCTCATAATGAATGAGGGGTAAAATGATAATTTTATTAAACTACATAGACAATGCAAGGTGGAATGAGAATTACAGAAAATGGAGCTCAAATTTGGATTCAGAGCTATCAAATTACAAGAAAAAGTCCACTCTTTATAGATAAAAAGAGTAAATCATGACCATTAGACGAAAACATTTTAGATGCTCAAGATTGCTTCACGTGGCAAGATCTAATTGATTGGAACATGTTGGATGATTTCTACTGCTATAAGTGTCAATGTGCAAGTGTACACAACAAGTAATGCTCAATGTTGTTTGATATAATGATTATGAGGTTTGGTTAAAATAAAGTAATACTTTCTTATTACCATTTCATCAAAGTTTCTTCCTTGGGGGCAAGTTTATTTATAATGTATTTCTAACCAAGTCTAAGCGTTTTATGCGAACACTCTTTACTTGCTTAGGTAGGAGGCCCAGTTACAAAGAAAGAGCTGGGTTGGACAAATCGAATTCTCACCATTTTACGCAAACACTCTCTACTTACTTAGGCAAGAGGCCCAGTTACTAAGTAGGAGTTCACGTAAACTTGATTAACTCTCATCGTTTTATGCAAATACCTTCTACTTACTTAGGTAGGAGATCCAGTTACTAAGTGAGAATGTTTATTTTTCTTCTTTTTTTTTCTTTTTCTTGTTTTCTTTTTTATTTTTCTTTTCTTTTTTGGGTAAAATGACTACTGTCTGTGGTTGTTACTTACAAATGAAATGAAAAAACTAAGCATTACAAAATCTCAACTTATCATAACCACCATCTATTGTGTTGTGTGTGTATCTAGAGTGGTTTGTTAAATCTCTCAAGATGGCCAAGGAATACAAAGAGGGTTAGTCAATAGTATCGGAATAGAGAATTCAAAATTTTAGTTTTTTTATTATTTACACTCAAAGACTAAGAAGATGCGTGTCTAGAGTAACTAAACTCTGTATTTGACCATCTTCGAATTTGTCTAAGGTTAGTTTTTCTAACAAAAATTAGTAAAAACATCACTAGGACTGAAAAGATGCATTTCTGTACTAAGCCATCATTTGAAAAGATATTTTCTCTTACTAAGTGATCTCTTACTCAAAAAAATAAAAAAATAAAAATGATTAGTTAGAATACAAGAACACAATTATCATTTATTTCACGATTGTCAACTATTACTTCCCCCCAATCAGAACCAGACATTACCCTTAATATCTTGAAGAAAAAATGCATAGTTTAGAAGACATCACCTGAACACTGCAACAGAATATATTTACAAACGAAGAGTTAAATCTAATTTGTGCTTCTTACTACTATGCTATCATTGTTAGTTGACCAATCTAATGCAAGAGTATTGCGATCTGGCTTTAGTTTGTAAGCTTTTAAAAGATCAAATAACTCATTAGCAGTTGGAGTACAAACAAAAAGTTTTTTCATTATAAATGAAATGAAATGATTTTTAATTGCATAATTAATAAATGCTATAAAGCCATCATAAAAGTTATTAATGTTTAACAGATTGATGAGCTTCTAATGAATGTTCAAATGGGTCGAAGAAACAAATGTAACCAGTGCCTTTAGAGTTACAACATCTCCTAGAAAAAACATGAAAACGCTAGCATGTTTTAGGATTTCAGTTATTCTTTCTTCCATACTTGAGATAATTAACTCCTCTCTAGTTCGTGGGCCGGGCAAGCATCTCAGATGTTGCAGGCCTTTTGGGATGATGCATAGCATTTGACTTTCTTTAGTAAAATAAGTTTATGATGCTAGCTTTCATAACTCTTGGTTACTTTCTCCATACACCAGCTACAATTTTTTTCTGCGATGACACGACTAAGATCCATAGCTACTATAACAAACTCTTCATATTTGTCATAGTGAAACCCAGAGAGTAGACAAACATTTTTAAGTTGTTTGCTCGAAGTTGTTGCCATTGGGATAATTCTTAAAAACAATTTGTGAAATGTTTGAAAAAGAATCTTGTATTTAAAGATTTTGGCGACAAACATAATGATATACAACTGCATATGGGGTGATGTGTTTGTCAAATAATGCATGAAGCTCATGGCTCAACAGTCAAAAGTAAATAGTAAAAAGAAACAAATAATGATTAGATATAAAATCACATCATTAAAAGTAATAATACAAACGATAAAAGAGTAGTAAAAGGATATGCATTGGTAATTGTAATTGTGGTTTACATTTTCCTCTTCTTTTACATCCAAAATGGCTTGAACGCCCGTCATGGGTTGATGATAGGTTTCCATCCAAATTTCTTATAAACTAGCAAACAATATCGTTCATAATCGAATTCCTAAGATTATATCGTGCACATTCTTTTTAGAACAACGACCATAGTTGGAAAATTGCTCTCTGTACGCATCCATTGGGATGTGTTTTAAGAGTAAAAAAAATGACATCCAATGACTCTTTATTCAAGTCATTCCTAGTGAATTGAATTTTATATTCCCTATTATCAGACATCATCCCAAAGATTTACATGGATGGCTTTTGCATGCCATTCAGGCACAGTTATGATAAGAAACTTTGAGTCATCTAGCTCTTTATTTTTACGAATAATTTCCTTTCCTGCAACCAGGCATATAGGCAATAAATTTGGGAAGTAACTCCCTGTTAATCGTACTTTGGCTTTAATTAACCAGTGGATGTCAACAAGGAAGTTACTTTTTATAAGCAGTTGCAAGCATTCAAACTGAGCTTTGTAGATTATGAAGAGCGCAAGTTACTTTTTATAAGCAGTTGCAAGCATTCAAACTGAGCTTTGTAGATTATGAAGAGCACAAGTTACTTTTTATAAGCAGTTGCAAGCATTCAAACTGAGCTTTGTAGATTATGAAGAGCGCATTTCGAGGGATAGAGGGAAATTGCTTGTAAAGCATTGCAAGAATTGCATTCTTATCCATACCTTGGCTGGAAAAATATTAGTTATTATGGAAAATTAATGGCATCGACTTTAATTGTCATGGAGTACCGTTATTCACCACTTAACTAGGATAACAAATGACAACGAACCAAAAAGAATTAATCTAGTAAAAACATAAAACACGTGAAAGCAAATAACAAAATAAAAACACACAATGTGAGAGATAGGATGTTAACTCACCATGGTCCCTTTATTGAGTTTACCTCATGTTCTAATTAGATATCATAAATACCATCTTCTATTTCCCTAAGTTGCCTTTTTAGCTCTTTAAAATGGGATACTAGCACTGCTAGTCATAGATCTCAAAGAAGATGTGATTTACAAACTTGGAGTAATCCATTTAGGTGATACTTCACATGTAAAATTCTATTAAGGTGGTTGAGCAAGATCTATTTTACTAAGGTACTCATGATGTATACTGTTGAGTGTTAGAAAATGTATATTTATAAAGGAGAAAATCGTCATTTTACACTACAAGTTTTACTAACACCTTTACTTTTATGAATTTAACCTTCTTTTGATTTAATTCTCTGTGTTTTATTTTAATTAAGTATTTTATGTATTTTAGGGGCATCGTAGTCATTTCACAATAAACGAGAGATCAGATGGCAAAACAGACATCACTTTTGAATTCAGGACGGACGAAAACCTTAAGAGGAGCATAAAAGGAAAAACGGCACTGTTCACATGTACGGTACTATTCATATGTACGGTACTATTCACATAGACGGATCGATGACGTGGCACTGACCGATGATGTGGCATTGACTGATGAGGTGTCACGATCCTGTTGGACTAAAATTCTTATGTACTGTTGATGGTGACGTGGCAGCATATCAGTGGACCAAAAATCTCGCGTACGGTACATGCATCACACAAGATTATTTTCAACCAAACCGCGTCACTGTTCACCCGGGTCAAATTGTGTTACTGTTCATCTGCGTGGTCAAACCGTGTACTGTTCACGCGTACTGTTGACTGATGACGTGGCGAAATCCTGAGCGTCCAAACTGTTTTTAATCCGATGGCCACAATTTACTCAATGTATCTATAAAAATGGGGCCTCCCCCCCTAATTTGATATCTCTGAATCCATTTTTGGGATCCATTTTCTGTAATTCCTTCTCCATCTTGTATTTTCTTCGTATTTTAATAAATTCCCATTTTACCCCTAGTTCAATTATGAGTGGCTTATTTTCTTTCAAGCTTGGGTTGAAGGTGAAGTCTCACCATGTGTCATGGGCGTAATTTGATAAATTTATTTTCTTTTCCCCTCTAGTTTTTGTGGATGTTTTGACTTCTCGTCAACAAATAATAATAATCTTGTCTAGATACCACCTTGTTTACACCGGCTCTTTAGTATAAAGTTATTATTATTTGGTACGATAAGCTCTTAGCACCATATTGATTAGAGTGTGGTTCATGAGGTGTGGATTCCCCCCTCATGATTTAATTGGCATTAATAAGGATTATTTAGCCCATGATGCATGTTGATACGGATCCAGATACCCAAGTACGTCATTTCAATAGAATTCTCTTCAATTTATTCTCACCATTTTAATACCAATTTTGGAATTTATTCTCGCCATTTTAATTTAAGTTTTAGCATATTCCAAATCATTTCCACCACAAATCCAATCACCCATTCACAAAATTAATTCTACACAAATTAAAATTCACCTCCTAGTGGGATCGACACTCGTCACCATTGATCTATACTACAATAGATTCGTGCGCTTGCGAGTACATTAAAATTTGCACAACACATACTACAAGTGATAAGAGAAAATGCAATTGTTAAACAAACACACTTTGGCAAGAAACAAATAAGTATAATCAACAATGGAATAGTAAAAAAAATATAAAAAAAGTTAAATCACTTAAAGAAAAGACTCAATCAAGATATGGTCAGTCACTCAAACTTATTTTAGTGTCTTCTTTATGTAATTGGTACTCTAGAAATGGATTTAATCTTTGACTATTAACTTTAAAAGTTACACCATTATTTAAATCCTTAATTTTAGCAGCTCTATGTGGAAAAATAGTGTGAACAATGAATGAACCAAAGCATCGAGAGCCTAATTTACTTGGGAATAGATTTGAATGAGAATTCAATAAAGCACTTTTTGACCTGGCGTAAAAAATTTCTCATAATTTGCTTGTCATGAAAGATTTTCATTTGCTATATGTAAATCTTGACATTCTCATGTGCATCATTGCGAATTTTCTCAAGTTCTACTTGCTGTAATCTCTTTTCAAATCCAGCATGTTGCATGTCAAGTTGAATTTCTTGATGGCCTAGTATGCACGTTGGTCGATTCCATAGATAGCTAAAAAAGCTTTCCTATACACTAGCCTACAGTGTGACATCCTAATAAGGGTCTTAAAAGCCATTCACTATAGTGCATCATCGAGTCTTAATGACCAATCCTTTCTATTTGATCTCACTATCTTTTCTAATATGTGCTTTATTTATTAATTGGAGATCTCAACTTGGCCGCTGGTTTGTCTATGATATGGGACGACCACTTTATGTAAGATAAAGTATTTTTTCAAAAGAGCTTTGAATGATTTATTGCAAAAGTGACTGCTACCATCGCTGATTATTGCCTGAGAGAATACAAAGCTGGAAATAATGTTGCTTTTAAAAAATCTCATCACTACCTTGTCATCATTGGTTATGCTGCTTTTAGTACTTGGATATGTAATTGACAACAACCGATATGTATTGGTGGCCAAAAGAATGTGGAAAACCTCCTATGAAATTAATGCCCCACATCTTGACCATTAGAATAGGGTTGCGTGGCATTATGCTCCTTTGTGTAATGCTTCCCATACCCTGGCATCTGTCACGTAAAGAACAAAAAATATAAGCATCTTTAAATAAAGTTGGCCAATGAAAACCACATTGTAAAACTTTAACAAACGTCTTCTTGGTATTAAAATGGCCTCTAGAAGCTTTTTCACATTTGCTCTCTGGAATGCATCGTCTGATAACTGCACGGTACTTGAATAGATAAGAATCATCCTAAAAGAAATTTTTTATTTCCACAAAAAAATTTGACCTTTAACAAGATAGTTAACTATATTAGCATACCATACTAGCTTTCACACTCATCAGCCGTTCATCTGGTAATGGTTTTGGAATTCAAAATTGAGGCAAGGGAAATGATCTGCCATCATATTTTTTGTGCCTTTCTTGTCTTTAAACTCAAGGTCGAATTCTTGCAAAAGTAACACCCAATGAAATTAGTCTGACATTTGCATTTTTCTCGATAATAAGATATTTATGAGCAGCATAACCTGTGAATACAATTATTTTACATCCTATGAGATAAGATAAAAAATTTTCTAACGCAAACGACACTACTAGCATTTCTTTTTCAGTGGTTGAATAATTCAATTGTGCATCATTCAATGTTATACTAGTATAGTAAATGACATGGGGAATTCATCAACTCTTTAATAATACTGCTCCTATTGTAAATGACATGGGGAGTTCAAAAGGTAAGTTCCAGTTTGGGGGCTGAATGATGGATATTGTTAATCTATAAGTTTTTTTAATAATGATTTTGATGATAACAAATAAGATTAAGAATGATTAAATTTTTTTAAAAAGCTCAAATTATTTTTCATACTTTTTAAATAAATCATTATTTTGATAATAGAAAGGTTTTATACTTAAAAGAAAAATGATTTTATGAAGTTTTTGCTATTCAAGTTCATGGTCTAATTGAAAAAGTATTGAGAACTTTAAAATCAATAAGTATTGTTTGAAATTCTGGAAATGGACTTATTTGAAAAGTTTCATAAAGTTTTAGGTTACTTTATATTTACAAAAAGTTTTAGGCAAAACTATAATTTAAAAAAAAGTTTCACTGTAGCAAACGGCTAACCATTTATAAGAAAACGGTTAACCGACATCGAACAGAATTAAAGATTAGCTTCTGGACACTGACGGCAAACCAACAGCTAGATAACGATGATTCGACAATTTGAAATTCTATCCAACGGTAACTTGCTCAAGTCAAAATGGCAATCCGACTTATAGTTAATGGCGATCCAACTTGGTGCAAAAAGTCTATAATGACTAGTTTTCAGCTCCAACTATAAAATCACTCAATCAAATTCAAACAAAGTGAGCTCCAAGAATTATTATTGAGCTTGCTACTGAGTATACAACCATTATTGAGCTTTAAACTTGTTTTTGTTTCATTAATTCACACTTTGAGCTTTCATTTGTAACTATATACATTATGTGAAAGAAAATTCATTTGTAATCTTTATTTTTAAGTGATTATAAGTGTTGGAATATACTTGGGTTAAGAGATTGGGATAATCTCTTATTGTAAAGGTCTATTGATACCTTAAAAGTCAATTATAAGTGTTGTTGAAGCCTTGGAGGCTTGCTTAGTGAAATCCTCAAGTTTGGTGAGCTTGGACGCATAGATGTAGGCACGGTTAACGGAACTACATAAAAATCACGAGTTTGCTCTCCCGTACCATATCTCTTTATTTTTCATTGCACATTAATTTGTTTTTTTTTAGTTCTGTTGCTTAGTTTAAATTGCATTAAGTTTTAGTTGCTTAAAATTTTAAAAACCCAATTCACCCCCTATTGGATTGCTTAGTAAGTATGAAAATGAAAAGATCTACCCAAAAGATTTGGCTATGAAAATGGAAGTGCAAAAAGTAATCCAATGAGTACTACTATCAAGCTGGACAAAGATGAGAAGGGTAAGGAGGTTGACATCAAGATGTATCGAGGTATGATCGAATCCTTACTCTACTTGACTGCTAGTAAGCCTGATATTATGTTTAGTGTGTGCTTGTGTGCTAGATTTCAATCTTGTTCTAAAGAGTCACACTTGCTTACTGTTAAACGAGTCACACTTTCATGTCATTTTTTAGGTCATTCTTTAGTCTCTTGGTTTAGCATGAAACAAAATTCGGTTGCACTTTCTATCACCGAGGCAAAGTATATTGCAGCCAGAAGTTGTTGTGCACAAGTATTATGAATGAAACAAACTCTTAGAGACTATGGCATTAATTTGGATCATATTCTTATTAAATAAGACAACATAAGTGCTATAAATTTGATGAAGAATCCCATTAAACACTCTAGGACTAAGCATTTGGAGATTAGACATCATTTCTTAAGAGATCATGTTCAAAAAAGAGACATTGCATTAGAGTTGTTTCCACTGAAAATCAACTTGCAAATAGCTTCACAAGGCCTCTTAGTGAAGATTAGTTCATTAAAATTAGACATGAGCTTGGAATGATGAATGTTATACCTTAGCATGTTTCTAAGATTGGTTTAATTTTATATGATTGTGATTGATATGTTTTGAAATTTTTTTATGCATTCATAAATCATTGATTAAAATGGCTTTTCAAACATTTCAGATTCAAGAAATAATCTTGAAATAAATTATACTTCTGGCCAAAAGTCAAAATAGATGTGCGTATCATCGATTTTTAAGACTATTTTGGCATACATTCTGGGCGCTAACAGCTCACCGGTATCATAATAATAGATTGCTGTTATCACATGGTATTAGAATAATAAACTATTTTCTTGCTCATTTTTCTTAGTCCTGAATCGTTTTCTCTTAAACCATCGGATGCAACTCTCTTTTCTCTCAAATTAATCAATTTTCTTGTAATTTCTTCCTAAATTCAAGCCTTAGAATCATTTCTCATCTAGTTTAAAACCTTTTTGTCTAATCAAAACAAGTTTTCAAGTCCAAATTGATAACTCCCTATTTTGAAACCCTAAGAACTGTTGCACCTTTTCTCTCTCGATTTGGCCAAATTTTCTTCAATTTTTGGTCAAATTGAATCTTCAAATCAATTTCTCGGCCCTTTAACCTAATTTCTATCGGTTCAAAATACATTAATTTTTAAAATTACAAATTGTTCACCACAGTGGCCGGTTGACAACCACTTAGGAGGGGTGCCAAAACCAAGCATGTCGCTCCAAGCAACCCTAGTTCCTCTAGGCCTCTATCCCAGGACTTCGACAGTCTTCATTTTCCAACTGTAACTCCCTCGTTGTACATTGATATTAATGAGTTTTCTGATATAATTATATGTGGTAGAACTATTACACAATTGCTAAATCAATGGGACGAAGCCCGCTGTATTTTTATGGATTGATCTATGAGCTGTAACACAACTAGAGTTGGGTGTAATTCTCCTAATCCAAGTTTCACAAATAAGTGAGTAAGGCAAAAGATTTACACTAGTTCATAAGTCTGAATCTTTAAATAATCTTACCTATGGAATTTTCCTTTTTTGCTTTAGCTAACCTTTAGGAGAATGGAGCTTTTGGGACATATTCTTTTGGGATGCTTTCATTTTTCTCCTTTGGTGATGAGTCCTCAGAGTCTACCTTGTTGTTGACTTCTTTACCTTATTGTCGACTTCTTTCTCTTTTCACAAAGCCATGACGGCTTTAACCTCTTCATATTGCTGGGGTGAACTTGTACTCACTTTATGCATTCCTTTATGATTGATACTGGTTGGCTATGGAATTTGACTTTTTCAACACTCATTGCCATAGTTTGAACTAAAGAAGTAAGTTGACCCACCATCTTTTGAAGGTTTGAAATTGATTGGGCTTGTGAATTGAAACTAACTCTCATCTTATTCTACAACTCTAAATTGTGCAATTTTGATGTTATAATGTGATTTGAGTAAAATCTTTTAGACTTTAAAATGTCTCTTCCAATGGTTTGACTTGTAAGTTGTTCTGATTATGATTGTATTATTTGAATAGTGGTTGAGAGACTTAAGGAACTAGATAAACTGGTTACATTGGTGGAACTGGTGCTGCTATTCCATTTTGTTAGAATCCTTCATATTAGGAAAAGTTGGGATGGTCTCTCAATCTAGGATTATAAGTACTCAAGTAAGGATTGTAGTTTGACTACTTTCCCATCACATTTATGACACTGACTTGATCTGAGTATGAATCATGGTTAAATTAGTTCAGTTGACTTGGTGGTTGTGATCTTTATTTCTAATCTTGACTCACAAATGTGGACTTTATTTACTTATTTGATTTTTCTCACGTTCCTGAATGATCGGCTTTGCTGTTGAGAATTATCCGCTAGTCGCTGGATGAAATCTCAAACTTCTTATATGCTTTTAGGCATTAGCTCACCTCTACTTGTCACCATTAACCATTCTTGCACATGTCGCAATAGTCCTCAAAGAATTATCCACATTAGTGCTATTTCTCATACCCATGATGTGGACACTTCAAGAGTAGCCTTTTGAATGACTCTCAAGCTTAAAAAAATAGCTCATCTTCGCTTTGAGTAAACTGTTGTGCAAATTTTAATGTACTCGCAAGCGCACGAATCTATTGTAGTATAGACTAATGGTGACGAGTGTCGATCCCACGAGGAGGTAGATTTTAATTATATATAGAATTAATTTTGTAAATGGATGGTTGGATTTGTGGTGGAAATGATTTGGAATATGCTAAAACTTAAATTAAAATGGCGAGACTAAATTCTAAAATTGGTATTGAAATGGCGAGAATAAATTGAAGAGAATTATATTGAAATGACGTACTTGGGTATCTGGATCCGTATCAACATGCATCATGGGCTAAATATTCCTTATTAATGCCAATTAAATCATGAGGGGGGAATCCACACCTCATGAACCACGCTCTAATCAATATGGTGCTAAGGGCTTATCGTGCCAAATAATAATAACCTTGTACTAGAGGGCCAGTGAAACCAAGGAGGTACTAGACGAGATTAGTATTATTTGTCGATGAGAAGTCAAAACATCCACAAAAACTAGAGGGGAAGAGAAAATAAATTTACCAAATTAAGCCCATGACACATGTTGAGACTTCACCTTCAACCCAAGCTTGAAAGAAAATTAGCCACTCATAATTGAACCAGGGGCAAAATAAGAATTTATTAAAATACGAAGAAAATACAAGATGGAGAAGGAATTACAAAAAATGGATCCCAAAAATGGATTCAGAGGTATCAAATTAGGGGGGGAGGCCCCCTTTTTATAGATACATGGAGTAAATCATGGCCATCGGATTAAAAACAGTTTGGACGCTCAGGATTGCGCCACGTCATCAGTCAACAGTCCACGGTTTGACCACGCGGATGAACAGTAACACGGTTTGACTCGGATGAACAGTAACGCGATTTGACTCGGATGAACAGTAACGCGGTTTGGTTGAAAATAATCCTGTGTGATGCATGTACCGTACGCGAGATTTTTCATCCACTGATATACTGCCACGTCACCATCAACAGTACATAAGAATTTTAGCCCAACAGGATCGTGACACCTCATCAGTCAATGCCACATCATCGGTCAATGCCATGTTATCGATCCGTCTATGTGAACAGTAACGTAGATAGTACCGTTCACGTGAATAGTACCGTACATATGAATAGTGCCATTTTTCCTTTTATACTCCTTCTAAGGTTTTCGACCGTCCTGAGTTCAAAAGTGATGTCCGTTTTGCCGTCTGATCTCTCCTTGATTGTGAAATGACTATAATGCCCCTAAAATACATAAAATACTTAATTAAAATAAAACAAATGTAATTAAATCACAAGAAGGTTAAATACATAAAAGTAAGGGTTGTTAGTAAGACTTGAAATGTAAAATGACGGTTTTCTCCTTTATAAATATGCATTTTCTAACACTCAACACACCCCCCAACCAGCTTATTGCTAGTCCCTAGCAAATAAAGCGAAAACAAAATTCAAATTCAAAATATTTTTTTTTAATAGAAACATTCGTATTTATTCCGTCAGATTAATGATAGTAATCAAATAAAAGTATAAACATTATCTCCGGTCTAAAGCAACATCATACCCACATCAACCATCCACGTGAATCAGCCCAGTAGACTTTGTCATAGCTACTTTCAAGAATGACATGTCAAACCCCAAAATCTCACTGGAAGTAGTGACACTCTCACAAAGAAATTAAAACCAATAAAAATAGTCACTCCAATGAATGGTAATTGAGAGAGAAAATAATAAAGAAGTGATATCACATGCTCTCACCAAGATGAAATAAATATGCCCTCAGCTTATAAATAATACGAACTCAAGTCAAACAAAAATGCTAGTCAACCCACTTTATTTATCTTCTTTTTTTTTATTATGAATCACTACATCTTTTTAGCCCATATAACTAGCTTCTACTTCAAACTATAGTTCCCTAAAATCAAGAAGGACTTTTATTAGGACGTAACGTAGGCTAGGGACATGGTTAACAAAGAAGGGAAATAAGGAAAACAAAGTGTATGTTTGAGAAAAATGCAGAGATTTTTTTTTTTTTGGAAGTTGCAAGGTGGATTTCACCTATTATTTTTATTTTTATTCTTTTGAAACAACAACTTTTGTTTTTTTTTTTCTCTTTTTTTTTTGGCATAACTTCACTGAACAAAATAATTATTTACATTTTTCTCAAACATAAATAGGTGATGGAACTTATAAGATATCGGGTAATACTCCAAATCGGAGTGGGTCAAGATGATAAGTTGACAAAGAAAATGTTTTTTTTTTTTAAAGGCTCAAAAGGGTTAACTATGGATATTTAATAAAAGGGATGGCTAGAAAGGCTCAAACGGATCAAAGATGGCCTTTCCATCGTCTTTTAGGACTCTAAATAATCATCCATATCTACTAGTTAGATGGGCCTCCCAATGTAACAACACACATTTTTTTCTCTTTTTTTTTATACAATTTTTTTAAGGGTTAACTCAAAAGCAATTTAGAGATCGTGTGTAAAATAATAAACTGCTAAGCTGTATAAAGAGTGGGCAAAAGGGTTATTCTCCAAGAAAAATAATAGGCTCAAAAACTCACTTGGTACTTATTATGACATGTTCATTCCTTCAAGCAACGCATATTTGTCTCTGACATCAACATGTAGAGTAGCAAACATAATGTAACATCACTTAAGACCAAAGATAATACAAATACTAAAATTTAAATTAATCATGTCACCAATGTTAAAACAAATCACACAAATTTTTTTTTTTAAACAACATTCTACCCCCCAACCTATTCTAAACATGAAAGGAAAATATGCATGCAGAAATGTGAAAATGATGCAAAAAAAAAACTAATTAGAAAAAGTACACTTAAAATGATAGAAAAAGAAAATGGTTTTTTTTTTTTTTTACTAAGAAGATGCATTTCTAGAGGCACTACACTCCATATTCAGCCATCTTCGACTCAAAAGTTGAAAAATATATATTCATAGAGGAGAAATTAATAAGAAGAAAAATAAACATCAAAACTTAATAAAGAAAAAGAAAATGTCTAAATTTTTTTTTTGAATTTTTTTTGTTTTTTTTTCAAACGATGAAGATGCGTTTCTAGAGTAACTACACTCCATATTCAGCCATCTTCAACACAAAAAGTTAGCAACAGTTAGTTTCTACAACAAAAAATCAGTAAAAACCTAACCAAGATTCCACAATTGTCGACTATTCCCTCCCCCCAACCAGAACGAAACATTGTCCTCAATGTTTGAAAGGAAAGAAGTAGAGTTTAGAAGACATCACCTGGGTGGTGCAACACAGAAGAAAATATTTACAGACGGAGAGTTAAATCTAATTTGTACTTCTTACTGCTGCTACTGTTACTATCATTATTTGGACGCTCCAACACAAAGGTCCAGGGGTCTGGCTCCGGTCTATAAGCTTGTAACAGATCAAGTAGCTCATTAGCAATGTGAGCACAAATAAAGAGTTTTTTCACATTAGCGGGAATGATATAGTTTTTTATTGCATGGTTAAGAAATGCGATAAAGCCATCATAAAAGTTATTGACATTTAACAAACCGATGGGTTTCTGGTGGATGTGGAGATGGGCCCAAGATGCTAGCGTGATAAGTGCCTCTAGTGTTGCAAGATCTCCTGGAAGGAAAATAAAAGCATCAGCATGATTAAGCATTTCAGTTATTCTTTCCTGCATACCTGAGACGACTAACTCTTCTCCAGTTGATGAGTCAGACGAACTGCCCAATGGTTTTAAGACTCTTGGGATGATGCCTAACACTTGACTTCCTCTGATAAAAGCTGCTTCTGAGACCATTTTTGATAACCCTCGATTACCTCCTCCATACACCAAGTGTAATTTTCTCGCTGCTATGCTTCGACCAAGATCTATGGCTGCCTCAACGAACTCTTTATGTTTGCCATATGTAAATCCAGAAAGCACACAAATGTTCTTGAATTGTCTATTGGGAGTAGCTGCCATTGTGATACTTTGCAAAAATAATTTGTGAGTGCTTGACAAAGAAAATCACATTTAAGAGTCTTGGTGATACTGGGTCATGGTTGTGTATGAGGTCACATGTCCATGTCAAATAACGCGTAAAGCACGTGGCTCACGAGTCAAAAAGGAAACAGTAGAAAGGGAAAAGCAAACAGTAATAAGGAAAAAGCAAACAGTAATAAAATTATTAAAGACAATAATGCAAACAATAAGACAATAGTGAAATAAAATAACAATAAAGTAAAAGGATATTTACAGGTAGTTGCGACTGTGGCTCACATCTTCCTCTGGTTTTACGTCCAGAAACGGCTTGAACGCCCTCTATGGGTTGAGGATAGGCTTCCTATCCAGTTTTCTTATAAACTGGCAAACAGGGTCGTTTATAGTCAGATTCCTGAGACTATATCGTGCATGCTCTTTCTGGAATAATGGCCATAACTGGAGAATCGCTCCTTGCACATATCCACTGGGATGTGTTTCAAGAGACAAAAGGATATCATCCAATGACTCTTTATTCAAGCCATCCCTAATGAATTGAATCTTATCTTCCCTGTTATCAGACATCATTTCTAAAGAACATGGGTTTTTATTGTAACTCATTCTGGTACACTTATGACAAGCAACAGAAATTCTTCGAGCTCGTCGTTTTCTTGCATAATTTCTTTTACCACAACTAGGCGTGTATGCAATAAATTTTGGAGGTAACTCACCTGCCGATCGTACTTTAGCCTCGATTAACCAACGGATGTCAGCAGGTATCTTATTCCTCATGAATAATCGCATGCGTTCGGACCGAGCTTTATAGATCGTAAGGAGGGCATTCTGAGGAAGTGAAGGGAATCGCTTGTGAAGTTTCGCTAGAATCTCATTTCTGTCCATACCTTCGTCTCAGAATATCAGTTATTATGGGAAACTGAAGTAACCGACTTGATTGTCACGGAGTACCGTTATCCGCCACTTCACCAGGGTAACAAACTAAAGCACACAAACAGAAAAACAAATTAAAACACACAAAGAAAATTAAAATCGTCCTCTTATTGAATTTACCTCAAGCTCCAACTGGATGTCGTAAACACTTCTCTCAATGTCTCTGAGTTGGCTTTCTAAACCCTCAACATAGGCTACTAACTATGGTGGTTGTAGAGCCCAAATGCGATGTGTTTTACAAAATTGAATCTGCCTTTTGAGATGAGTTTTGACACGTTGAAGTGGTTTAAGAATGTTCAGGAGGAACGGTCTAAGTAAGGTACTCATGATTAAAAACGATAAAAGAAAACTTAATGGTAAAATAAACACACTTATGCAAAAACAATTTCAATTAGCAAAAGAATAATAATAAAAAGAAAGAAAGAAAAATCAAATCAACGAAAAGAAAAAAAATCAATTCAAATTTGGTGGGTCACTCAAATTTATTTCGGTGTCTTCTTCATGTGGTTGGTACTCTAGATATGGCTTTAATCTTTGACCATTAACTTTAAACGTGACACCGTTCTTTGGGTCCTTAATTTCAATTGCCCCATGTGAAAAAATAGTATGAACAATAAAGGGACCAGACCAACGAGAGCGTAACTTACCCGGGAATAGATGCAAGCGAGAATTGAATAAAAGCACTTTCTGACTTGGAGTGAACGATTTTCTCATAATTTGCTTATCATGGAAGACTTTCATTCGTTGCTTGTAAATCTTGGCATTTTCGTATGCATCATTGCGAATTTCTTCAAGTTCTGCCAGCTGTAATCTTCTTTCTGAGCTAGCTTGCTGCATGTCAAAATTGAATTTCTTGATGGCCCAATATGCACGATGCTCGAGTTCCACAGGTAGGTGGCAAGCTTTTCCATATACTAGCCTGTAGGGTGACATCCCAATTGGGGTCTTGAAAGCCGTTCTATATGCCCATAAGGCATCATCAAGTCTTAATGACCAATCTTTTCTGTCCGGCCTCACCGTCTTTTCTAATATGTGCTTTATTTCTCGATTGGAAATCTCAACTTGGCCACTGGTTTGCAGATGATATGGGGTCGCCACTTTGTGTGTGATTGAATACTTTGTCAAAAGAGCCTTGAATGCTTTGTTACAAAAGTGGGCACCACCATCACTGATTATCGCTCGAGGGAATCCAAAGCGTGAAACAATGTTGCTTTTCAAAAATGCTATCACCACCTTGTGATCATTGGTCCTACATGGAATTGCTTCTACCCATTTTGATACGTAGTCAACAGCAACCAATATGTATTGATGGCCAAAAGACGGGGGAAAGGGTCCCATGAAGTCGATACCCCATACATCAAAAATCTCAACCACTAAAATTGGATTTAGTGGCATCATATTCCTTCGCGTAGTGCTCCCCATTCGTTGACACCTATCACATGAAGAACAGAAAGTGTAAGCGTCTCGAAATATAGATGCCCAATAGAAACCACATTGTAAAACTTTAGTCGCTGTTTTCTTAGCACTGAAATGGTCTCTACAAGCTTGTTCATGGCAGAATGAAAGGATATTCTGAATTTCACTTTCTGGGACACATCATCTAACAATTTGGTCTGCACAATACTTGAACAAATACGGGTCATCCCAAAAGAAATTCTTTATCTCTGCAAAGAATTTAGCCTTATCTTGCTTGGTCCAATGCTCTGGAAGTTTACCTGTAACAAGATAATTAACTATATCAACATACCAAGGTAATACTTCCACATTCATTAATTGTTCATCTGGAAATGACTAATTCAATGGTAATGATTCTGTAATTGTGTCAAAATGGAGACGAGAGAGGTGGTCCGCCACAACATTTTATGTCTCTTTTTTATCTTTGAATTCCAAGTCAAATTCCTGCAAAAGTAACACCCAACGAATTAGTCTGGCTTTTGTATCTTTCTTTGTGAGAAGATATTTAAGAGCAGCATGATCCGTGAATATAATTATTTTACAACCAATGAGATATGATCGAAATTTTTCCAATGCAAACACTACTGCTAGCATTTCTTTTTCAGTAGTTGAATAGTTCAACTGTGCATCATTTAATGTCATACTAGCATAGTAAATAACGTGGGGAATTCGATCAACTCTTTGTCCTAATACTGCTCCTACAGCATAATCAGATGCATCCCACATTAGCTCAAATGGTAAGCTCCAGTTTGGGGCCTGAATGATAGGTGATGATGTCAACAACTATTTTAATTTTTCAAACGCCATAAGACATGAATCATTAAAGATAAAAGGTACATCCTTAGTAAGTAAATTGCATAAGGGTCTAGAAACTTTGCTAAAATCTTTAATGAAACGTCTATAGAAACCAGCATGCCCAAGGAAAGATCTTACTTCTCTGACTGTTTTGGGTGGAGGAAGATTAGAAATGAGATCCACCTTGGCTTTTTCAACCTCAATACCTTTGCTCGAAATGATGTGACCGAGAACAATACCTTGTTTTACCATAAAATGGCATTTCTCCCAATTTAAGACCAAGTTCTTCTCGATACATCTCTGCAGAACTAGTGTTAGATGATGTAAACATTGATCAAACGAGTCACCAAAGATAGAAAAATCATCCATAAAGACTTCAAGGAATCGTTCCACCATATCAAAAAAAATGCTCAACATGCATCGTTGAAATGTAGCAGGTGCATTACATAATCCAAATGGCATTCTCCTATATGCAAATGTGCCAAAAGGGCAAGTGAAAGTAGTTTTCTCCTGATCTTTTGGTGCTATGGGAATCTGATTATATCCTGAGTAGCCATCTAGAAAGCAATAAAATTCATGGCCTGCTAATCTATCAAGCATTTGATCAATAAATGGTAAAGGAAAATGGTCTTTACGTGTGACAGAATTCAACTTCCTATAATCAATGCATACACGTCATCCTGTAGTCACTCTAATGGGTATCAATTCATTATTGGCATTGGTAACTACAGTGACTCCTGACTTTTTGGGGACAACTTGCACAGGACTGACCCATGAACTATCAGAAATTGGATAAATGATACCTGCATCTAATAGCTTAAAGACTTCAGTTCTAACAACTTCTTTCATGTTCGGATTTAACCGACGTTGCATCTCCCTAGTAGTTTTAGCATTTTCATCAAGGTGAATGTAATGCATGTAGTCTGCTGGGTTTATACCTTTAATGTCTGCTATGATCCATCCTAATGCCCCTTTGTGCTCTTTCAAAACATCCAACAACTTACCTTTTTGTTCGTCATTTAGGGATGATGAGATGATTACCGGCAGAGTACTTTCTTCTCCCAAAAATGTATATTCCAGAGTGTTGGGTAATGGTTTGAGTTCGAGTTTCGGTGGTGATTCTGATGATGGGATGAGTTTCTTCTCTGATGGTGCTAGTTGTTCAACTCTTGACTTCTATTTATTAGTGTTCATGGATGGTGCTGAGTCAAGTAGGGCGTTGACCTCTTCAACCGATCTGTCAATATCAAAATTCAAACCAAAGTGAGTTAAACATATTTGTAAAGGATCATCACTAAGGTTTGAAACAAAAGTATCATAAACTAATGCTTCAATTAAATCCACATCAACAATTCCATCATCTGCACTGTGAGGTTGTTTGGCAATGTTGAAGATGTTCAGCTCCATAGTCATGTTGCCGAAAGACAACTGCATATTTCCAGTCCTGCATTGAATGTGAGCATCCGCAGTTGCCAAGAAAGGTCGGCCTAGAATAATAGGGATGTGCTTCTTTGAATCCTGTATTGGTTGAGTGTCAATTACAATGAAATCAACAGGAAAATAAAACCTGTCTACCTGGATAAGCACGTCCTCCACAATACTACGAGGTATTTTCGTGGACCGATCTGCGAGTTGTAACACCACTGGAGTTGGGTGTAATTCTCCAAGTCCAAGTTTCACGAATACAGAGTAAGGCAAAAGATTTACACTAGCTCCTAAATCCAACAAAGCATTCTCAATTGTGTGGTTCCCTATACTACATGAGATAGTGGGGGAGCCTGGGTCTTTGCATTTTAAAGGAATTTTATGTTGGAGTATAGAACTAACGTTTTCTGTTAAAAATACCTTCTTTTGAACATGCATATTTCTTTTTTTAGTACAAAGGTCTTTAAGAAACTTGGCATAAGATGGAACTTGTTTAATAGCATCAAGTAAAGGGATGTTAACACTTACCTGTTTGAAGATTTCGAGAATCTCAGCTGTGGATTTTCCCTTTTTTCCTTTAGCTAACCTTTGAGGAAATGGAGCTTTGGGAACGTATTCTCGTGGGTTGGTTTCTTCTTTCTCCTCCGGTGATGAGTCCTCAACACTCACAGGTACAATTTGATTTTCTTTTGTCACCGGCATCTCCACTTTGTTGTCGACTTCTTTTCCTTTTCGCAAGGTCATTACTGCTTTGACCTCTCCATGCTGCTGTGGTGAACTGGTACTTGCTTCATGCACTCCTTTAGGATTAGGCATTGGTTGACTTGGAAACTTGCCTTTCTCAACGGTCATTGCCAAGGTCTGAACTGAAGAAGCAAGTTGTCCCACCATCTTCTCAAGGCTTGAAACTGATTGGGCTTGTGAATTGAAGCCTGCTCTCAACTCATTTCGTAGTCCATCAATGGTGCGGTTCTGTTGCTCAATCGTGGAGTAAGTAACATTCTTGAAATTCTGGAATGCATCCTCCCATGGTCTAGGCTGAGTGTAGTTCTGGTTCTGATTGTATGGTCTAAATGGTGGTTGAGAGGCTTGAGGAATTTGAGAAATTTGTTGCATTGGTGGAGCTGGAGCTGTTGGTCCATTCTGTTGGAATCCTTGAGACCATGAAAAATTGGGGTGGTCTCTCCATCCAGGGTTATATGTGTTGGAGTATGGGTTGTAATTTGATGGCTTTTTCATTACACCTATGGCATTGGCTTGATCTAAGTATGAGTCATGGTCATGTGGTTCTGTTGATTTAGCAGTCGATAACGATGCTATTTGTCAAGCAAGACCTTCAACCATCTCCTTGACTTCTTTGATTCCCGAAGTTGATTCGCCAATTTGAACCTCATTCACTCCTTTAATTCTTCTAGTAGTCCTGAGTGATCGACTCCGTTGTTGGGAATTATCCGCTTGTCGCTGGAAGAATTCCCAAATCTCTGATGCACTTTTTGACATTAGCTCTCCTCCACTTGTTGCCATTAGCCATTCTTGCACATTCGGCAATAATCCCTCCAAAAAGTATTGGCATTGGTGCCATTTTTCGTACCCATGATGTGGACATTTCAAGAGTAGCCCATTGAATCGCTCCCACGTTTCGAAAAACTGCTCGTCGTCTCTCTGGGTAAACTCCGAGATTTCCCTGCGAATAGCATTGGTTTTATGCACTGAGAAATATTTATTCAAAAATTTCGTTACCATTTGTTCCCATGATGCAATGCTATTAGCAGGCAATGTATTAAGCCATGAACGAGCTCTATCTTTTAAAGAAAATGGGAATAGTCTAAGTTTAACATCATCGTCTGAAAAATTTTCATATTTAAAAGTTTGACAAATGGCATGAAAATCATTCAGATGATTATATGGGTCCTCATTTTCTAAGCCATAAAATGTGGGGAGACAATTTAGCACACTAGGTTTTAATTCAAAACTCCTAGCAGCTACATTTGGGTATCTTATGCATGATGTGCTCAAATTAGCTAAGGGACTAAAATAGTCCTTAAATGGCCTCTCCTGTGGTGCTTGTAAATCCATTCCAAATTTATTTTTAATGTGCCTGTGTGTGCGAAGTGTTTTTTTCTAATTCAAGGTCTATAGGTTCAAGATTAGGTAATAATGACCTACGACCATGCATGCAAAACAAATAAAATAAAAATAAAGATGGGAACAAAACAAATAAAAATAAAGAAAAGGAAAAAATTACGATACTAACCTTACTGCACTATTACAACCTTTCTATAAAAATACACAAAAATAAATACGTGAAATAAATTAACTAAAAATTAAATTAATTAAATAAAAAAATTGCAAAGAAAAATAAATTGAAAATTAAATCACAGAATTTTAAAGAAGAGAAAAAGAAAGAAATACTAACCTTTAAATGTAGATTCACTTTTTTTTTTCTTTTTTTTAATTAAAAAAATAGAATAAAAGAAATAAAAGAAATTATTAAAAAAAAATTAATTCTATGAATTAAAATTACTTACCTCCCCGGCAACGGCGCCAAAAACTTGTTGTGCAAATTTTAATGTACTCGCAAGCGCACGAATCTATTGTAGTATAGACTAATGGTGACGAGTGTCGATCCCACGGGGAGGTGGATTTTAATTATATATAGAATTAATTTTGTAAATGGGTGGTTGGATTTGTGGTGGAAATGATTTGGAATATGCCAAAACTTAAATTAAAATGGCGAGACTAAATTCTAAAATTAGTATTGAAATGGCGAGAATAAATTGAAGAGAATTATATTGAAATGACGTACTTGAGTATCTGGATCCGTATCAACATGCATCATGGGCTAAATATTCCTTATTAATGCCAATTAAATCATGAGGGGGGAATCCACACCTCATGAACCACGCTCTAATCAATATGGTGCTAAGGGCTTATCGTGCCAAATAATAATAACCTTGTACTAGAGGGCCGGTGAAACCAAGGCGGTACTAGACAAGATTAGTATTATTTGTCGATGAGAAGTCAAAACATCCACAAAAACTAGAGGGGAAGAGAAAATAAATTTACCAAATTAAGCCCATGACACATGTTGAGACTTCACCTTCAACCCAAGCTTGAAAGAAAATTAGCCACTCATAATTGAACTAGGGGCAAAATAGGAATTTATTAAAATACGAAGAAAATACAAGATGGAGAAGGAATTACATAAAATGGATCCCAAAAATGGATTCAGAGGTATCAAATTAGGGAGGGAGGCCCCCTTTTTATAGATACATGGAGTAAATCATAGCCATCTGATTAAAAACAGTTTGGACGCTCAGGATTGCGCCACGTCATCAGTCAACAGTCCACGGTTTGACCACGCGGATAAACAGTAACACGGTTTGACTCGGATGAACAGTAACGCGGTTTGGTTGAAAATAATCCTGTGTGATGCATGTACCGTACGCGAGATTTTTCATCCACTGATATGCATGTATCAATGCCATGTCATCGATCCGTCTATGTGAACAGTGTTGTGAACAGTAACGTAGATAGTACCGTACACGTGAATAGTACCGTACATATGAATAGTGCCATTTTTCCTTTTATACTCCTCCTAAGGTTTTCGACCGTCCTGAGTTCAAAAGTGATGTCCGTTTTGCCGTCTGATCTCTCCTTGATTGTGAAATGACTATAATGCCCCTAAAATACATAAAATACTTAATTAAAATAAAACAAATGTAATTAAATCACAAGAAGGTTAAATACATAAAAATAAGGGTTGTTAGTAAGACTTGAAATGTAAAATGACGGTTTTCTCCTTTATAAATATGCATTTTCTAACACTCAACATAAACTCTGAGATTTCCTTGCGAGTAGCATTGGCTTTATACATTGGAAAGTATTTATTTAAAAATTTAGTTACTATTTATTCCTATGATGTGATCATATTAGTAGGCATTGTATTGAACCAAGAACGAGCTCTATTCTTTAGAAAAATTCAAAACAATCTAAGCTTAACATATTCATCTAAAAAAATTTCGTATTTAAAAGTTTGGCAACCAACATGAAAATCATTCAAATGATTGTATAGGTCTTCGTTTTCTTGGCTGTAGAATGATGAAAGACAATTTAGCACGCTGAGTTTTAACTTAAAACTCCTAGTAGCTACTGTTGAGTGTTAGAAAATATATATTTATAAAGGAAAAAATGGTCATTTTATACTTCAAGTTTTACTAACACTTCTACTTTTATATATTTTAGTCTCTTGTAATGTAATTATGTGTATTTTTATTTTAATTAAGTATTTTATGCATTTTAGGGGTGTCATGGTCATGTCACAATGAACGACAGATCAGACAGCAAAGCGGACAACACTTTTGAACTCAGGACAGTCGAAAACCTTAGAAGGAGTATAAAAAGAAAAATGACACTATTCACATGTACGGTACTATCCATGTTACTGTTCACACAGACGGAACGATGATGTGGCATTGACCGATGATGTGGTATTGACTGATGAGGTGTCACAATTCCATTGGAGAAAATTCTTATGCATTGTTGATCGATGACGTGGCTGCATATTAGTGGACCAAAAATTACGCGTACGGTACATGCATATACACAAGATTATTTTCAACTAAACCATGTCACTGTTCAAGCCGGTTGACTGTTCAAACCTCGTGGTCAAACCGTGTCACTGTTCAAACTGCGTGGTCAAACCGCGTGCTGTTGACTGATGACGTGGCGCAATCCTGAGCGTCCAAACTGTTTTTAATTCGATGGCCATGATTTACTCAATGTATCTATAAAAAAGGGGCCTTCTCCCCTAATTTGGCATCTCTAAATCCATTTTTGGACTCCATTTTTTATAATTCCTTCTCCATCTTGTATTTTCTACATATTTTAATAAATTCATATTTTACCCCTAATTCAATTATGAATAACTAATTTTCTTTCAAGATTGGGTTGAAGATGAAGTCTCAACATGTGCCATGGGCTTTATTTGGTAAATTTATTTTCTCTTCCCCTTTAATTTTTGTGGATGTTTTGACTTTTCGTCGACAAATAATAATAATCTTGGCTAGATACCACCCTAGTTTCACCGGCTCCCTAGTACAAAGTTATTATTATTTGGCACGATAAGCCCTTAGCACCATATTGATTAGAGTGTGATTTATGAGGTGTGGAATCTCCCCTCATGATTTAATTGGCATTAATAAGAAATATTTAGCCCATGGTGCATGTTGATACGGATCCAGATACCCAAGTACGTCATTTCAATAGATTTCTCTTCAATTTATTCTCGCCATTTCAATTCCAATTTTAGGATAATCTAAATCACTTTTACCACAAATCCAACCACGCTCATACAAAATTAATTCTACATCTAATTAAAATCTACCTCCTCGTGGGATCGACACTCGTCACCATTAATCTATTTTATAATAGATTCGTGCACTTGCGAGTTCAATAAAATTTACACAACAAGTTTTTGGTGCCGTTGCTGGGGAGGTAAGTTATTTTAATTCGTAGAATTAATTTTTATGAATAATTTCTTTTATTTGTTTTCTTGTATTTTTTTCTTATTAAGAAAAAGGAAAAAAAGTGAATCTGCATTTAGAGGTAATAATTTATTTTCTCTCTCTATTCTTTACAATTCTGCAATTTAATTTTTAATTTATTTTCTTTGTAACTTTTTGTTTATTTTATTAATTTATTTTTAGTTAATTTATTTCACGTATTTTTTTAGTGTGTTTTTATTGAAAGGTTTTAACAGCATGATAAGGTTAGTACAATTTCTCCTTCTTGTTTATTTTTATTAATTTTGTTCTCAATTTTTTTGTATTCATTGCATGCATGGTCGAAGGTCATTATTACCTAATCTTGAGCCTATAGACCTTGAACTTGAGAAAATACTTTGCACACACAAACATGTTGTAATTAAAATGGATTTACAACAACAACAACAAGCACCACCATAGGAGAGGCCATTTAAGGACTACTTCAATCCCTTAGCTAATTTGAGCACATCATGCATAAGATACCCAAATGTAGCTGCTAGGAGTTTTGAGTTAAAACCTAGTGTGCTAAATTGTCTTCCAACATTCTATGGCCTAGAAAATGAGGACCCATATAATCATTTGAATGATTTTCATGCTTTTGTCAAACTTTTAAATACGAGAATTTTTCAGATGATGATGTTAAACTTAGACTATTCCCATTTTCTTTAAAGGATCGAGCTCGTTCATGACTTAATACATTGCCTGCTAATAGCATTACATAATGGGAACAAATGGTGACGAAATTTTTGAATAAATATTTCCCAGTGTGTAAAACCAATGCTATTCGCAGGGAAATTTCAGAGTTTACCCAGAGAGAAGATGAGCAGTTTTTCGAAACATGTGAGTGATTCAATGGGCTACTCTTGAAGTGTCCACATCATGAGTACGAGAAATGATACCAATACCAATACTTTTTGGAGGGATTATTGCCGCATGTGCAAGAATGGCTAATGACAACAAGTGGAGGAGACCTAATGTCAAAAAGTGCATAAGAGGTTTGGGAATTCTTCCAGCGACAAGCGGATAATTCCCAACAACGGAGTCGATCACTCAGGAATACTAAAAGAATTAAAGGAGTGAATGAGGTTCACATTAGTGAGTCAACTTCGGGAATCAAATAAGTCAAGGAGATGGTTGAAGGTCTTTCTTGACAAATAGCATCATTAACGACTACTAAATCAACAGAACCACACGATCATGACTCATATCCAGATCAAGCCAATGCCATAGGTGTAATGAGAAAACCATCAAATTACAACCCATACTCCAACACATATAACCCTGGATGGAGAGACCACTCAAAATTTTCATGGTCTCAAGGATTCCAACAGAATGGACCAGCAGCTCCAACTCCACCAATGCAACCAATTCCTCAAATTCCTCAAGCCTCTCAACCACCATTTAGACTATACAATCAGAACCAGAACTACTCTCAACCTAGACCATGGGAGGATGCATTCCAGAATTTCAAGAATGTTACTCACTCTATGATTGAGCAACAGAACCGCACCATTGATGGACTACAATATGAGATGAGAACATGCTTCAACTCACAAGTCCAATCAGTTTCAAACCTCGAGAAAATGGTGGGACAACTTGCTTTTTCAGTTCAGACCTTGGCAACGACTATTGAGAAAGGTAAATTTCCAAGTCAACCAGTGCCTAATCCTAAAGGAGTGCATGAAGTAAGTTCCAGTTCACCTCAACAGCACAGAAAGGTAAAAGCAGACATGACATTGCAAAAAGGAAAAGAAGTTGACAACAAAGTGGAGATGCCGGTGACAAAAGAAAATTGAATTGTACCTGTGAAAGGACTCACCATTGGAAGAGACAGAAGAAACCAACTCACGAGAATATGTTCCCAAAGCTTCATTTCCTCAGAGGTTAGCTAAAGGAAAGAAGGGAAAATCCACAGGTGAGATTCTTGAAATCTTCAAACAAGTAAGTGTTAATATCCCTTTGCTTGATGCTATAAAATAAGTTTCATCTTATGCCAAGTTTTTTAAAGATCTTTGTACTAAAAAAAGAAATAATCATGCTCAAAAGAAGGCTTTTTTATCAGAAAACGTTAGTTCTATACTCCAACACAAAATTCCTCTAAAATCCAAAGACCCAGGCTCCCCTACTATCTCATGTAGTATAAGGAACCATACAATTGAAAATGCTTTGTTGGATTTAGGAGCTAGTGTAAATCTGTTGCCTTATTCAGTATTTATGAAACTTGGACTTGAAGAATTACACCTAACTCCAGTGGTGTTATAGCTTGCAGATCGGTCCACGAAAATACCTCGTAGTACTGTGGAGGACGTGCTTATTCAGGCAGACAATTTTTATTTTTTCATTGATTTCATTATAATTGACACTCAACCAATCCAGGATTCAAGGAAGCACATCCCCATTATCCTCGGCCGACCTTTCCTGGCCACTATTGATACTCACATTCAATGTAGAACTGGAAATATGCAGTTGTCCTTTGGCAACATGACTATGGAGCTAAACATCTTCAACATTGCCAAACAACCTCATAATGCAGATGATGAAATTGTTGACGTGGATTTAATAGAAAAAATAATTGATAATACTTTTCTTTCAAACCTTAGTGATGACCCTTTACAAATATGCTTAACTCACTTTGGTTTGGATTTTGATATTGACATATCAGTGGATGAGGCAACGCCCTACTTGACTCAGCACCATCCATGCACACTAATAAATGGAAGTCAAGAGTTGAACAACTAGCACCATCAGAGAAGAAACTCATCCCATCATCAGAATCACCACCGAAACTCGACCTCAAACCATTACCCAACACTTTGGAATATGCAGTTTTGGGAGAAGAAAGTACTCTGTCGGTAATCATCTCATCATCCTTAAATGACGAACAAAAAGGTAAGTTGTTGGATGTTCTAAAAGAGCACAAAGGAGCATTAGGATGGACTATAGTAGACATCAAAGGTATAAACCCTGTAGACTGTATGCATTACATTCACCTTTATGAAAATACTAAACGTACTAGGGAAATGCAACGTTAGTTAAATCCTAACATGAAGAAAGTTGTTAAAACTGAAGTTCTTAAGCTATTAGACGCAGGTATCATTTACCCAATTTCTGATAGTTCATGGGACAGTCCTGTACAAGTTGTCCCCAAAAAGTCAGGAGTCACAATAGTTACCAATGCTGATAATGAATTGATACCCACTAGAGTGACTACAGGATGACGTGTATGCATTGATTATAGAAAGTTGAATTCTATCACACATAAAGACCATTTTCCTATACCATTTATCGATCAAATGCTTGATAGATTAGCAGGCCATGAATTTTATTACTTTCTAGATGGCTACTCAGGATATAATTAGATTTCAATAGCACCAAAAGATCAAGAGAAGACCACTTTCACTTGCCCTTTTGGTACTTTTGCATATAGGAGCATGCCATTTGGATTATGTAATGTATCTACTACATTTTAACGATGCATGTTAAGTATTTTTTCTGATATAGTTGAATGATTCCTTGAAGTCTTTATGGATGACTTTTCTGTTTTTGGTGACTCGTTTGATAAATGTTTACATTATCTAACACTAGTTCTACAGAGATGTATCGAGAAGAACTTAGTCTTAAATTGGGAGAAGTGTCATTTTATGGTAAAACAAGGTATTGTTCTCAGTCACTGGTTTTTATAGACATTTCATTAAAGATTTTAGCAAAATTTCTAGACCCTTATGCAATCTACTTGCTAAGGATGTATCTTTTATCTTTGATGATTCATGTCTTGTGGCATTTGAAAAATTAAAGCAATTGTTGACATCATCACCCATTATTCAGCTCCCAAACTAGAGCTTACCATTCGAGCTCATGTGTGTGGCATCTGATTATGCAGTAGGAGTAGTATTAGGACGAAGAGTTGATCGAATTCCTCATGTTATTTACTATGCTAGTATGACATTGAATGATGCACAGTTGAATTATTCTACTACTGAAAAAGAAATACTAGCAGTAGTGTTTGCATTGGAAAATTTTTGATCTTATCTAATTAGTTGTAAAATAATTGTATTCACATATCATACTACTCTTAAATATCTTCTCACAAAGAAAGATGCAAAAGCAAGACTAACTCGTTGGGAGTTACTTTTACAGGAGTTCGACTTGGAATTTAAAGATAAGAAATGCACAGAGAATGTTGTGGCTGACCATCTCTCTCGTCTCTATTTTGACACAATTACAGAACCATTAACATTGAATGAGTCATTTCCAGATGAACAATTAATGAGTGTGGAAGTATTACCATGGTATGCTGACATCGTGAATTATCTTGTTACAGATCAACTTCCAGAGCAGTGGACCAAGCAAGACAAGGCCAAATTTTTTGCAGAAATAAAGAATTTCTTTTGGGATGACCCGTATTTGTTCAAGTATTGTGTATATCAAATTGTTAGACGATGTGTCCCAGAAAGTGAAATTCAGAATATCCTTTCATTCTGCCATGAACAACCTTGTGGAGGCCATTTCAATGCTAAGAAAACAGCTACTAAAGTTTTACAATGTGGTTTCTATTAGCCAACTATATTTTGAAACGCTTACACTTTCTGTTCTTCATGTGATAGGTGTCAACGAATGAAGAGCATTACACGAATGAATATGATGCCACTAAATCTAATTTTAGTGGTTGAGATTTTTTATGTATGGGGTATCGACTTCATGGGACCCTTTCCCCATTCTTTTGGCCATCAATACATATTGGTTGCTATTGACTACGTATCAAAATGGGTAGAAGCAATTCCATGTAGAACCAATGATCACAAGGTGGTGATAGAATTTTTGAAAAGCAACATTATTTCACACTTTGGATTCCCTCGAGCGATAATCAGTGATGGTGGTGCCCACTTTTGTAACAAAGCATTCAAAACTCTTTTGACAAAGTATTCAATCACTCACAAAGTGGCGACCCCATATCATCTGCAAACCAGTAGCCAAGTTGAGATCTCTAATCAAGAAATAAAGCACATATTAGAAAAGATGGTGAGGCCAGACAGAAAAGATTGGTTATTAAGATTTGATGATGCATTATGGGCATATAGACCGGCTTTAAAGACCCCGATTGGGATGTCACCCTACAGGCTAGTGTATGGAAAAGTTTACCACCTACCTGTGGAACTCTACATCCTGCGTACTGGGCCATCAAGAAATTCAACTTTGACATGTAGCAAGCTAGCTCAAAAAGAAGATTATAACTAGCAGAACTTGAAGAAATCACAATGATGCATACAAAAATGCCAAAATTTACAAGCAGCGAATGGAAGTCTTTCATGACAAGCACATTATGAGAAAATCTTTCACTCCAAGTCAGAAAGTGCTTTTATTCAATTCTCGCTTGCACCTATTCCCAGGTAAGTTACGCTCTTGATGGTCTGACCCCTTTATTTTTCATACTGTTTTTCCTTTTCGGTGATTTGATTTTTTTCTTTCCTTTTATTATTCTTTTGCTAATTGAAATTATTTTTGCATAAGTGTGTTTGTTTAACCATTAATGTTCTTTTATCATTGTTAATCATGAGTGTCATAGCTAAACAGTTCCTCCTGTACATTCTTAGACCACTTCAATGTGTAAAATCTCATTTCAAAAGGCAAATTTGATTTTGTAAAACACATCATATTTGGGCTCTGCAACCACCAGAGTTAGTATCCTATGTTGAGGATTTAGAAAGCCAACTCAGAGACATTGAGAGAAGTGTCTACAACATCCAGTTTGAGCATGAGGTAAATTCAATAAGAGGATGATTGTAATTTTCTTTATGTGTTTTAATTTGTTTTTCTTTATTTGTGTGCTTTAGTTTGTTACCCCGGTGAAGTAGCGGATAACGGTACTCCGTGACAATCAAGTCGGCTACTTCAATTTCTCATAATAACTGATATTCTGGGGCGAAGGTACGGACAGAAATGAGATTCTAGCGAAACTTCACAATCGATTCCCTTCACTTCCTCAGAATGCCCTCTTTACAATCTATAAAGCTCGGTCCGAACGCATGCGATTGCTCATGAGGAATAACATATCTGCTGACATCTGTTGGTTAATCGAGGCTAAAGTACGATTGGCAAGTGAGTTACCTCTAAAATGTATTGCATACATGCCTGGTTGTGGTAAAGGAAATTATGCAAGAAAATGAAGAGCTCGAAGAATTTATGTTGCTTGTCATAAGTGTGCCAGAATGAGTTGCGATAAAAAACCATGTTCTTTAGGAATGGTGTCTAATAACAAGGAAGATAAGATTCAATTAATTAAGGATTACTTGAATAAGGAGTCATTGGATGATATCGTTTTGTCTCTCGAAACACATCCCAGTAGATATATAGAAGGAGCGATTCTCCAGTTATAGCAATTATTCCGGAAAGAGCATGCATGATATAGTCTCTAGAACTGATTTACTATGGGCATTTTGTATGATTGGGATTGTGATCTGAAGGTGGAAGAATCCTTGCAAGTTTGATAAAAGATCTAAAGTCGTGTGCATGTTTGTCTGCGGGAAATGTTAGTATGTGTCATTATTTAAAGGCAAGTAATGGTTTAAGTTTGGGGGTGTGATAACTCTAGGAAATGAGAGTTATTACATCAGTTCTAAACTTAAATCAAGGTCACTTAGAGAACAAATAAGGTGTTTTTATTACATTTTGGTTACCTTTTGCATAAGCATTCATTTTAGTTGAGTCTTAATAAGTTTTGCTTGAATCATAATAATTTGTGCTAAAAACATGTTTTAAATTCATGAGAGGATGTTGAGGCATTAGAAGAGCAAGAGGAAAAATGAAGATGGCCACAAAAGAAGTAAAACACAATCGGAAATAAGGCAGTGTTGTAACAGCTGTTAGAGCAACCAGTGTTGTAGCAATCTGGGCGCAATACGGGAGAAAACTTAGGTGCAGGTCAGCCATAAAATCACGATCTGCATGTTTCCTAATTTAAACACACGCGCGCTCATGGGCTTTGGTTTAACCTAATTTGCAATATAAAAAGAAAAGGTTCACCACAAAGAGGGGAGGCGAGGAACTATCATCAGAATAATTAGAAGGAACGAAGAAGAATAGGAGAATTGAAGAGTGTTGTTTCGGCAACAGTGGAGAATCGTGCAAAATTACTTGGCTCTGACTTTCACCGTGCTCAACTCATATTTATCTTTTTCCCTTAATTGATTTGATGTATTCCGAGACCAATATGTTTATGTTTATTTCTCTCATCCAGATTATGAACTAAATTTACTTATAGTTGAGTGACAAATAATCTAATGGGTTCTTGACTGTTCTTATATGTTGTTATGATATTGCTGTAGCATTTTACTCTAATAGCTTTTATGAATATAACTGTTATTTCGGTTGACCACCCATTTAATAGTTTCAGTTAAGATAGAGCAGCAAAAGAGCATGTCTTAGCAGACATTATTAGAGTATTACTTGTTCCTAAGTCGAGTTTCCTGGATTAGGTTATCCTAAATCCCATAAAGGTAATACTTGAAGTTAAGATTTGTGACACTCTAGACATAGGTGTTCACCTTGTATGGTAGAAATATTAAAGGCTATAATGCCATACCATAAATATATGAGCAACTGGTCATTGTTAGTAGATTTAAAGGTATGAGATTTCCAACATGGGATAGCTGAGGATGCCGGTTTATTCTGCCTACTGCTGCAGCACTTATTCTAACAACTGGTGCTAATTTGGTAAACAACAGTTACCCGATTAGGAGAGTTTGATAATTCAACTACTATATTCTCAATCGAATCTTAGACACAGTTAATCTAGTTTATTTCATTACAGTATTGTTTTATTTAGTTCTTATTTCAATTATTGATTACGATAGAAATTATTTGACAATTGTTTGTTTTGGTTGAGTTGCGTTATTGTGAGTGCTATAGCATTTTGTATAACATCAATCCCAGTGGAGACGATCTTGAATACTTATCACTTTATTACTTGTTGTGTATACTTGCACATTGGCATTGATAGTTATTGCTTATAAAATTTACCAACAATGATTCACTTAACAATCCATCTTGTCAACGAGGTAAGATTTTGTTGTCCTCTATATTTACAATGGATGTATTCATTTGAGAGGAACATGAAACACTTAAAGCTTATATGCAATCACAATCATTCTGAAGGGTGCATTGTGAAGTATTGTAGAAAAAGCTTTTCAATTATATGCTGAGTACTTACCCAACACGCAAAAAATTAGGAATCCTCTTGGGCACAAAGAAAACGCATTAGTTTAGAGGTCTACGAGTGATAGGATAACAATTGTTTATGAACAAAAGTTGTTATTAAAGCTCATATAGATGTGCTGTAGAATACTCGGGAAGTTTAATCCTTAATTAGACACTTATTATAAATGACTAATTTTCATTTAACTTAATTTTTATTTAGCTTTAACACAATTTTGATTTTCTTAATTAAGGTTCTTTTATTTGACATCTTGTTATAGAACACATTTATTAGTTACAAAGATAATTTTCATGTCATGCAAAGGACAAAAACTTATTACAAAAGAAACATAACCTCACTTTTCTAGATTGATTATCAGAAATGGCTGATAAAATTGAAATCATCCTTCTTATCGTATTCTTTAATGATAGAAGTGATTTTTGAAATTTAATTAAATATATTATTGCTTTTCAAGCCTCTAAACTAATGAACAAAATGAAAATATATCGGAGAGTTTGTAGCTGTTAGCACGAGGTCCTCGTTTTTATGTTCTAAAACATTTTAAATTTTGCATCAATGATTTCACATTTCTAACTGTCAAGTCCATTATTTATAGAGTTGGCATCTTATGACAAATATAGTTAAATTGGAATTTTAATTATTGCATATCTTGTAATAGGGATTAATTTATTAATTCCCTAATTTAGTGATATTCCAATTTATTAAGAATATTTGTTTCATAATTTAATTAATTGTCTAATTTAAAAGTCAATTAATGATGGGATTCTATAATTGGCGCATGAGATCTATTTAGAACAAGAAGTTGGTTTAAACATGAAGTTTATTAAATGCTCTAAATATTTCTTGGGAGAAAAACAAGATATGAAGATCAGATTTATTCCGATTCAGATTTGTAGGAATTATAATAGGAAAGAAAGTCTTATTTGGAAAAAAATCCAAGTCTTTTAAGGCTTGCTATTTTTGTGAAACTCTAGTGCCTATATAAAGAGAGGTATTTCACAATTTAAGGTATACAACATAGAGTATAAAGTAGAGAAGCAAAATTTGGCCTCCTTCTTAGAAAATTCATATTTGGTGCATAATATTTTTTTGATTTTTTTTCTTATCTTCTTTTCATCTCTAAGGAGAGTTTAAGTGCATTTTGGATTAGTAGACATTGAAGAATTGCTATTGATCACTTTGCGAAGTGCCATGATGATCGTGGATCAAGAGGGTTAGCAATTATTCAAGAGAACAAATTCAGTAACTATAAGTTAGAGTCTTAAGTTTGGTAAATCCATAGGTTGTAACATCTCAACTTAGTGAATTGCTTTTCATTTAGGCGTGGCCTCATAGATGTAGGATTGATGAATCTGAACCACGTAAAAATCTTCGTGTTATTTATTTTCTATAATTTACTGTGTTTTTGGAAAATTAATATTTTATATGTGGATGATAAACAGTCATTGTGAACAGTAACAATAAACAATATTTTCAAAAATTAATTAAGTTGTTAATTTAGGGTTTTAATTGCCTACATCTATTCACAATAGATCTAAATTCTTTTCAATTATTATCAAAATAGGACACTAACTATTTATTTGGTGAGAATCTTGGAACCTAGATCTATTTTGTAGGTATGAGTTTATAAAGAGAGGGAGGCTCTTTGGCTCATCCACCTATACTAGATGGGACAAATTATGATTATTGGAAGCAAATGATGGAAATTTATCTAACAGCTTTTAATGAAAGAGCCTGGCAATGCATACTTACTGGATATACTCCACCTACCATAATGGATGAAGATGTTGTACATGGATGAAGATGGTGTAGAATCTCTAAAGCCAGTCAGAGAATGGACTAATGATGAACTCGATGCATTTAGATATAATGCAAAAGGACTTAATGCTATTGTCAATGGAGTTGATGTGTTTCAATACCAACTAATTCCTGCATGCAAGACATCTAAAGTTGCTTAGGATATACTCCAAAGTATTTTTTAAGGCAACAACATGGTAAAACGTTCTAAACTTTAAAAACTTACATATGAGTTTGAAAACTTGAAAATGTATGAACATGAAACCATATCATAATTTAATTATAGAATCCTTACTTTGGATAATAATTTTTTTGCTCTTGGAAAACCTATTTCTGAGGAAGAAATTTGTAGAAAAATTTTAATATCTACCCATTCTAGATATCATTCTAAAATTTTAGCCACTGAAGAATATGTTGATATGTCTACCATCACTAGGGTTCACTTATAGCAAAATTGATGGTTTATGAAACTGACTACTTGAATTTGAATCCTAAGAAAGAAAAAAGTGTTGGTTTTCAAGGTGAAACACAGATTCCCGCCATCAAACCAAGTGAGGATGATGATCCATATCAATATGTTGATAATTCACTTGTACTCATTGTAAAGAATTATCAACATATAGAAGATGTTGAAAAAGAAGAATTTTAACAAACCAAAGAAAGACTTCTACATCAGTAGCTCCAATGGCTTAAAAACGTTCTTCTAACTCTAATTCTAAATTGTTTGATTTTAATAAACTTGAGGGTATTCGATTTAGAGAATGTGGAGGCATAGGACACATACAAGCATAATGTGACAACACCCTTATGAAAAGGAAAACAATGCAATCCACTTAGAGTGATCATGATTCTAATGATAACATTGATGAAGAGAACAATGTTGGAGGACTCGTTGTCTGTAATGATATGTCAAAATATACTAATAGCAATGACCAAGAATCAAACATCAGAGGTGAATCCACATCTAAAGCCTCGCACTTAGCTCCTTGCGAGGAAGAGATTGATTTCCATCTTGACACACCTGTGCAACATGATAACAAGAGTAATGATTTAGATAACAACGTCAGTGACATTGATATAAATGGCAAAATAGCTTTTCATAAAAGCTACAAGATGATGTTCACTAAATGGGAAGAAATCTACAATGTGAGTATGACCTTGATGACAAAAGTATTCAATCTTTTAGATGATAATGCGAAACTTGAGAGTGAGGTAATTCATTATAAGTCTTTACTTGTTAACAAAGATAATCAATTGCTTATAGTGACCATAGAAGTAGTGAACACCAAAAAATCACTTAAAACGATGAATTCTGGAACTCAAAAGTTAGAGATCATAACATGTCAATTGGCAAATCCAACTCAGATCATCATGGTTTTGGATATCAAGATGGTAAAAACTCAAATTCTCAAGATGTATTTGTTAAAGCTTCTTAACTTACAGCTTCTCCACCAATAGGTAAAGTTTCATATCTTCAAAAAGGTAAAGTTGTTAAACATTCTTCACTAGTTTATCAAGGTAAGAACAACAGGTTTATTCCCACTTGTCAAAATTAATCTTATAGAAAACCCAAGATGACAACTAGACCTAAGGTTGAGACAAGTGAAAATAAACCTAGAGCTATTTGGATAAAGAAGACTGATTATAAAACTTATGTTTCCTTTATTTCCTTGAGAACTTGCACTACTGACTTTTGGTACGTTGATAGTGGTTGTTCGAAACACATGACATGTGATATAAGTGCCTTAATCAAGTATCAAAAAGTTGATCGAGAAAATGTAAATTTGCTGATGGCATGAAAAGTCGAGTACTTGGAAAGGGAACTTTGAATGTTGAAGGTTTTTCAAAACTTGACAATGTTTTGCATGTGGAGGATCTCAAAACAAATTTAGACAACATTAGTCAAATTTGTGATAAAAAAATTTTTTGTTAACTTTGACAGGAACAAAGGGCGCATTCTTAACATTGATAGAAATTGTATTTTGGAAGGACATCGATCATTTTATCATTGTTATAAATTGACTAGCTGAATTATTTGCCATAAGACCACTCTTGATGGCACATAATCATGGCATCAAAAGTTGGGTCACTTGAACTACATATTACTAACTAGAATTGTGAAAACAGGTGCTGTAAAGGGAGTTCCAATACTTAAGAAGAAACAACCTGGAATATGTGGTTCAGGTCAATCTAGTGAACCTTTTTTGAAAGAAAAAAAAAACTTGTTGAGGAAGACGCCTCTAAGGAAACACTAGACATTGTGAAGGAGAAAGTTTCAAAACTTCAGGCAACCATGGACCTACAGGACCCAATCAGAAAGGAACCATCATAAAGAGTTAAGAAAATCACCCATATGATCTTATTCTAGGTAATCTTATTCAATGCAAATATAGTAAGATTTACTTGCTTTGTATCTTTAATTGAACCTGAGAATGTTAAGGAAACTTTAGTTGACGAATTTTGGGTTAAAGCTATAGAAGAAGAATTTGAACAATTTGAACGAAATGATGTATGGATCCTAGAATTAATCTAAGTCACATTAAAGTTATAGGAACCGAATGGATATTTAAGAATAAAACTGTTGAATTTGGTAACATAGTGAGAAATAAAGTTAGGTTGGTTGCATAAGGCTACACACAAATTGAAGTTGTTGATTTTGGTGAAACCTTTGTACCTATTGCTAGACTTGAATCTATTCATTTGGTTTTTGTAGTTGCATGCTTAATAGGCTTTAAATTATTTCAAATGGATGTTAAGAGTGCTTTTTTTTTTAATGGCATCTTAAATGATGAAGCCTATGTTGAACAACCTAAAGGTTTTAAAGACCCCATTTCCCAAACCATGTTATTAAATTGAAAAATATTTTATATGGTTTAAGTAGTCTCCTCAATCTTGGTATGAAAGGTTGACCAAATTTTTGCTTGAAAATGGCTATAAGCAAGGTGGAGTAGATAGAACACTATTTATTAAGCAACTTACTCTAAGGATTGTAGTTGTTCAAATCTATGTTGATGATATATTGTTTGGTTCTATTTCTTCTGATCTTGTGAAGAATTTGTGAGTCAAATGAAAAGGGAATTTGAGATAAGCATGGTGGGAAAATTAACTCACTTTTTGGGTTAGAAAGTGAAACAAATGGAGAATGGAATTTTTGTTAATCAAAGTAAGTATGCCAAGAGTTTAGTTAAGAGGTTTGGCTTAGATTCTGCAAAATTCCTATAGGTACTAATACTAAGTTGACTATTGATGATAGTGGTTCCAGTGTTGATTCCAGTCTTTATAGAAGCATGATTAGTAGCTTACTTTATTTGAATGATTGCAAGTAGACCTGACATAAGTTTCACCGTTGGAGTATGTGCTAGGTGCTAAGAAAATCCAAAGGAGTCACACTTAGCTGCTATCAAACGAATCATTCGTTTTGTCAGTGGAATAATTAATGATGGTATTTGGTACACTAATGACACTAATTCACATCTTGCAGGATATAGTGATGCAGATTAGGCTGGCAATGCTGATGATAGAAAAAACACCACTAGAGGATGTTTTTATCTTAGAAATAACTTAGTGTCATGGCATAGTAAGAAACATAATTCAAATTCTCTCTCCACGGCTGAAGTTGAATATATTGCAGGTGGAAATTGTTGCCCCCAATTATTATGTTTGAAACAAATGCTTGCAGATTATGGTATGGTTTAAAATACTTTGACTATGTTTTATGATAACACGAGTGCTATCAATATTTCTAAAAATCATGTTCAACATTAGGACTAAGCATATTCATATTTGTTGTCACTTCATTAGAGATTTAGTTGAGAGCAAGACTGTGTCCTTAGAATACATTGATATAGAAAAACAGCTTGCAGATATCTTCACAAAAGCTTTAGACTTCAAAAGATTTGATTCTTTAAGGAAAGCTTTAGGTGTGTATTCCATGTAAGTCAAAATGTTTCCTTTTTCATTTAGATTTAAATCATGCATTTTTGCCTTAGATATAGGACATACATTTATCAGTTTTAAGATTTTAAATCATTGCTTTTATGTTTCGTTTTAAAAAAATAAAATTGATCAGTCTTGATTAATAAACAACAAGCAGTTTTTCATGTTTTTAAGACTTGAAATTCTTGAATAAGTTTTTATTAGAGTTATTTAACCTTTCTTCAAAAGCACATGAATGGCAATTTAGTATTTACTTTGACTCAAGGTTTTGATATTGACATACTCTTTGTTGAGAATATTTAACTTGAGTTATGACTATTTGCCTTGATTCTTTTCTTGTCATAAGACCTCAAATATATACAGACACTATAGTCAGAAATAACTACTTATAACGCTTAAGAGTGAAGTTATTCTTAAGTAATCTGAGTTTGCGTATCACAAATATGATAGGGGACAAACTAATATGAGAAAAATGCTACCTTAAGGGGTAGAGTTAAAGCTCCTGACCATAGATTTAAAAAAAAAAGGCTATGCTAACAGATAAAAAAAAAAGATGTCTATCACAATTGAAATGGTCAAAAATTAGATATCAAGATGATAAGGTTAGTGTGACCAGCTTTGTGTCTTATATTTAAGACTTTGATTATGAAAATTGATGTATTTTTGGGAAAAAGATTTAGAATGAGTTGTTTGCATACACACACACACACACACACAAGCATAAATTTCTCTAATCCTTACTTATTTGAGAAAATTAGAGTCTTGATTTCATGAATTAATGCTTGTTGTGAAAAATTCCCGGACATATTTTTCCTTTCCTTGTTCAATCTCATTATTAATGCATTTTTTAAGTAAAATAAAAAAAATGATGCATGTACATTCTCATGTTCTTATATGATGATATGTTTTTAGATTTTAAGAGAAGCAAAACTTAAATTTTTGTTTTCTAAGTGTATTGACAAGTTTTTGCCCATCACAATTGAGCAAGTTACGTTCTTTTGGCCATAACTTTGTGTATAAAACTTCAAATTCCGATCTGTAGAATCCTGTCAAAAGCTGATTCATTAAGATTTCCAACGGTATGTTTACTGCGTTTTGATTATATTTCAATTGGATTTCAAATTTCTCTGCTCTGCACTATGTCAATTTTGTAAAATATCATGCATAGCATTTCGTTTTTGCATTTTCCTTTGTGTTTATGACTTGTTTGCATTGGTTTATGTTTATTTGTTGATCTTGAATGAAATTTATATTGCTTGGTGCATTAATTTGGAGGAAAATCTTCTTTATTAATTATTTCCTTATGCGAGTTGGATTTCCAAATCGTCCTTGAACATGGCAAGTTCTTCTATCTAAGGAAGTCCCTAGATCATTGTTTCTATCATGACCCAACCCGGACCTAGTATGATAGTGTCCACTTTGGGTCATGATATTATGGTATCATAGCGGCTCTGCGTGTCCTCTTGAGTGATGGTGGGGTAAACCTCAGCAAGAACGATGAGTCCCTAAGAAGGGTGTATGTAACACCCTAGGCGAATCCTACATTGGCAAAGCACGAGAGAGATGCTGGGTTTATAAGAGGTGATCCATAATTGGCAAGACGCGTTTTGGGGTGTATGGGAACCCTAGAAACAAACTCATGCGAGCCTTGTTAAGGCCCAAAGCGGATGATATCTTATCAAGTCTGGGTTGGGTCATGATAGTTTCTCACTCAAGTTTGTGGCTTCCTCCTTCTTTCTTTCGGCTGGTCCATAATTTTTACTTCTTCTTGCTCAATTTTATTCTTGTTTTTCTTATTTCTCTTTCATGGCTCCAACTTTCTCTAAGCTTAAGGTAGGTGAGAGCTCTCGTGCTCAACTAAATTCCAAGCGTCATCACCAGTGGAGCTCCTCCAAGTACTCTTCGTCATATACCTACTTTTATTGTAGCCTCTGTTCGCTCTTCTCCTCCATCTAATTATTTTGCTCCTGATCTTGCCCATCTTGAGGCTGCAATTTTGAAACAAGGGCGTGATATTGCTAACTTTTTTACTTGTTTTACCGAATTGCATGCCAAATTTCTTCCCTTTTGCAATCTTTTAGAAAAAGAGGGGGAATAATTCGTTTCAAGTCTTTAATTGTTCAATGCAATGAGTTAAAGGGAGTAGTATTTTCAATTTTATTCAAGACTTTTTAGATCTTCGGATTTCCAGTTCTTAAGGGAGAGTTTATCTTTTTATTGTTCTTGATTTTCTGCCTAATGTTGCCTTTCTATTTATTGATCAATAAAATTAGCATTTTATTTTAATTCTTCCCTTAGTTTATTGACATGAACTAGCATGCTAATTGCTAATTATTTTGGTTAGTTCCTTATTGTTGTTTATGCTTGTTTCACATTCATATTTTAGCGCCAAGTTTCATGGAAGACTTGTGTTGGATTGCTTTTGCCATAAGAATGCCAAGGGGGAGAGTTCGCATCTTATGACAAGTCTAGTTATATTGGAATTTTATTTATTGCATATCTTATAATAAGGATTAGTTCATTAGTTTCCTAGTTTAATGAGATTCCAATTTATTAGGAATATTTGTTTCCTAATTTAATTAGATGTCTAATTTAGCAAGTCAATTAATGATGGGATTTTATAACTGGCGCATGAGATTTATTTAGTGAAAGAAGTTGGTTCACACAGGATGTTTATTAAATGCTCTAGATTTTTCTTGGGAGACAAGTAAGGTAAGAATATTAGATTTATTCCTATTCAGACTCATAGGAATTATAAGAGGAAAAAAACTCTTATTTAGAAAGAATCCAAGTCTTTTAAGACTTTCTATTTTCATGAAACCCTAGTGCCTATATAAAAAAAGGTATTTCACAATTAAAAGTATGCAACACAGAACATAAAGCAGAGAAGCAAAACTTGGCCTCCTTCTTAGAGAATCCAGATTTAGCATATAATGTTGTGGTGATTTGTTTTCTTATATTCTTTTCATCTCTGTGGAGAGTTTATGTGCATCTTGGATCACTAGAGATGGCCAATGGGCTGAACAGCACGTGCCAAGGCACAGGCACAGCATGGCACGACACGCACGTAGGCTGAGCCAGGCTTAGAATTCTACGCACAAGGGCCTTAAAAGAGCGGCACAATTAGATGGGCTAAGCACGACATGATGAAAAAGCCCACAATAAGTACTTTTTATTTTTTTAATGAAGGTAAACTTAAAATTTTATAATTATTCGAATAACTTGAAATTGAATTTTTTTTTAAATTCATTTAATTCTTAGTTTAAAAAAATACTACAATTAATTTATATTTATAATTTATTAAATAAATAATTAATATCATGATTTTAACGAATAAAATTTTAAATATCATGATTTTATAAATATGCATTAATATTTTTGTGAACTATAATCTGCAACTCTATATAAATCCAAATTAACAATTAAATTAAATCTTAAGAAACATTTATTATTATTATTATTATTGTTTGATAAGTATTAAAAACATTCTAACACTATAAGGTCAAACTTAGTAATTAATATTAGATTCTTTTACTATTATTAGTTTATTATTATTGTATATGGACTTGAGTTTTGAATTTTCGATTCTACTAAATTTGAATAAAGGTATGGACTTAAAAAAAGTATGTAGACTTGAAAAAAGTACACCAACAGCTTGGCATGCGCTTAGAAAAAATTTAAAGAAAAAAGAAAAAAACTTATTGGGATTATTTCCCACGGCACGAAAATTGTGGTCACGGCACATGTGCTAAGCCGAGCCTAAGCAAAACAAATCAAGCACGACACCGCACAGGACGAAATAGATAGTGGGCACGGCATGACTCATTGACCATCTTTATGGATCACTAGACATTGAAGAATTACTATTGTTCACTTTGCGAAGTGCCTTGAGGATTGTAGATCAAGAGGGGTAGCAATTATTCAAGAGAAGAAGATTCAGTCTAAGGTTGAGTAAACTGTATAGTGATAAACTGTAAGTGAGAGTCTTAAGTTTCGTAAATCCATAGGTTGTAACATCTAAACTTAGTGAATTGTTTTTCATCTGGGCATTGCCTAGTGAATGTAGGATTGATTAATCTGAACCACATAAAAATCTTTATGTCATTTATTTTCTGTAATTTACTGTGTTGGAAAATTAATATTTTTTATATGGATGAATGTGACCATGAGTAGCAACGGTGAACAGTATTTTAAAAAATTAACTAAGTTGTTAATTTTAGGGTTTTAATTGCCTACATCTATTGCAATAGATCTAAATTCCTTTCACTAACTAACAATCATGATGATAATCGAGTGACCCTAGATTGTGGTGTAAGTGTTGTTGCTAAAACATTGCAAGCAGCAGCTTCAAAAGATAAAAATACGGTAGTTGGTGATATTACTTATTGTGGAGTTATTAATGAGATTTGGCAACTTGACTATCATATGTTCAAAATTGCTTTATTTAATTGTAATTAGGTCCAAAGTAGAGGTGATGTAAAAGTTGATTAATTTGATTTCACTGTAGTAGACCTCAACCAATTAGGCCATAAGTCCAAACCATTTATTTTAACTCCACAAGACAAGCATGTATGTTATGCCACTGATCTACTTGATAAGAAATGGCCAGTAATTTATTTCATGCCTTTCAGAGGTGTTCTAGTTAATGAAAATGATGAGGATGTGCGTAGCACAAAGGAGCATGTTCTAGTAGCCAAAGAATTGCCTAGGATAGATATAATTGATGCCTCCATTGATGGCAATCGAATAGAATGAACACATGATGTTGTTGAGGCCATTGAGGTTGAACAATGAAAGGTGTTTTTATTGTCTTCATCCATTTATTTTTCCGGCTTTTACTTTGTAACTAGCTATTATTTTTAATCTATTGTTTGTCATGCACGTAAATAACTATTGTTTTTTTCCTATTTTTTCATTGCTTGTTTTACTGACATGTTACCAATTATTATAATATATGCTTGGTTAATGTTATGTTTTTCTCCTTTTCAGGTCTTAGACTTGGATTTTGATGATGGGCCTATCAATTATAAAGAAAACAAGGTTATTCCAATAAAAAATTGATGAAATGCAAAACAGTGAGGAAATTAATATTGAAGGACTAGTTCCTTCTCGTCTATTTCATGATGAGGTTGGTGGACTTGGAAAGAAGAGGTGGAAGGTTTAAAAGAGGTCTGAGTCTTAATCCTAGAAATAAAAATTTAATAATGAAAGATAGGAAGATTGTGGTAAAATATCATTCATATGGCGTTTCTTGTGAACCGGAGGCCTCTATGCTGTCCACTTTCTTTGAAGTTTTGGCTTGTACATCAATGCCAATCACATAAAAAAATTGGCGATTAGTGCCAGATGCTTACAAAGATGCATTATAGAAATTTATTTAGGTATAAAAATAATAAAAATTTGCCTTATTATTGACAGGTCATTTTATTTGATTTCTAAGCTAATTTTTGAAAAAAAAAATTAAATGTTTTGTAGAGACAATATATTATTCACAAAGAAAGTAAGAAGCAAGTGTTATAATCAATCATATTTTCATTTAGGAATTTCAAGCACAACTAGACCAAAAATTACATTCTGCCAAACATGCATGATCACAAAAAGTTGAGGAAACCTTCTTTACATTAAATAAGTAAACTGGGATGTGTTTGCTGAAAGTCGTACTGCATAGGCATTTACGGTATTAATTACGCTATATTAACTTAGTAAATTGACTTTTTTAATATAAATTATGCTTATGTCAAAACGTTTCAAGGAGGTTTTGTTGTTAATAGTTCTTAATTCTCTACACTCGTTCAAGTATTTGACCATTATACGTATGTTTATGCTTAATTAATTAATACAAACTATGGAGAAGTAAACAAAAAATGCATGCTATAACAAGTACAAGCATTTTCTGAGCCGAAGAGGATACGTTGGATTGTTGGAAGAACTTGTAAGTACTTTTTGCTTTATTCAAATGTTTCATCTGATCTGGTTAGCAATGCTGCCAAATTGTTTGATGAAAATTTCATATCATTCATCCTTATTGATTTTTTTGCCAAAATTTTTTTCTTAGCCTTCATAAACTAGTATTTCTCAAGATCAAATAGATAGGAGTCTAACCTAGGAAAGAAGAACAGAGGATAACATCCTGATGTTCGGTTGATCGTAGATTCACTTATAAGTGCTAATTTTATTTAGTTCATTTCCATTTCTTTTATTACTTGTAGGAATATCTGATCAAAGATGTGAATGATTATTTATATGAAGCTGAAAGGAATGTGAAGATAGGGTCTTACAGTTCGAATGGCAGAAATGATTTGCTTGCAAAGCATTTGGGGAAGGCCTAAAAAAACAGTCAAATATGCAAGGGACTTGAAAGTTTGTAAGCCCTTCTATTTAAGTCCACATTCTATGCAATATTTGATCAGATGGAAAAAAAAGTGTGCAGTGTTTGAAGAGTGGTTAGCAAAGCATGATGCAATCATTGAAAAGTTGTGGCAGGAAATTAGAAAGACACATAGGCATACTGATGTAGGCAGCTCTAATATACCAATGAAGGATGCCTGCATGCATGATGCCGATAATATGGAGATAAATCAAGCGGTTGAAGTTGCTGAACCACAGGTTTTGTAAATTACTTGAAGTTGCTCAACCACACTTAATAGAATATGCTTGAACATAAACATATAGACATAACAGTGATATTATCTATATCTTTTCAATATATAGTACCATTAATTATCATAATAGTCATACATCATAGTGTTCTTTTCTAAAACATTTTACTTTGTTCTATTTTTTTATTGGATTTAGTGCTAAGACGACAAAAATATTTATGATCCTGAACCTAAAAAATCTAATGTGAATTTACAAAAAATAAGTACAACAAGAACTCCAAAAAAGAATTGTTGGTTTTCAAGGAAGATGAAGGGCAGCCTGAAGAAGAAGAAACCCGAAACACCACGCAAGTTGCTTGAAGAACTAAGTGAAGTATCACTAAGACCCCCAAAAAAAAGGCACTACAAATAAGAAAGTTGAAACATCACCTCACAGGCCTGAACTGTCACAAAGTCCAGGGAAGAGAAACTGACAGAATGAAAGGAAAAAGCATAATGGAATGATTTCAAAGAGAAGGACAAGGCAACAAACTGCTCAGCACTGGAAACAAGCATAAGTGAATCCTAGATTCTGATATTTTTTAAGCTTATATGAGGTGAAATTTCCCCCGGATGATATTTGGCTTCTTCACCCACTTGACAGAGAGGTATTTGCAGAAGAGTTTTTTGCTCATATTGGGTTATATGATTGTAGAATCTTGTATCATATGGAATGAATAAGTCTTAGCAACCTAATCATCTACATGGCGTAAGTAACTTTATAGGAAAAAAATCAGTCCATGAATTTACGATTACCTTATAATATTAATTTTTGTCTTAATTTATTAATAGTGTTAGGTGCTCGAATGATATGATGCCAGTTAATAAGATGGGAAAACCTTTTGGGTTCACGAATCCTGTTAAAGTTAAAATGGCTATACATGAAAATTCGATAAAGTCTCATCTTCAGAAGACACAATCAATTTTGATCATTTGGCTGTAGCTAGAAAGTGTCAGCTTATTTTTATTCCTTATAATATTAGGTAGTGTCATTTTATTTAATTTTTATTTTTATTTTTTAACAACTATTTTTGAAAGTCTGTTAACTTTATATTGCTAACTTAAAGTTATTGCTTGGTTATAAAGCCCATTCGGTTCTTGTTCTAATTGATGTGTGATAAGAGCAACGCAAGTCCAAACGAGAAGCAAAACCCAACAGCAAATATGACGAATATGCATGGGCACATGCAAGCAACCATGCAAGCCAATAACGAAAATGCATGGACACATGCAAGTAACCATGCAAGCCATGCATGAGGTGGGCATCACGTTCCTTCAAGGACTCTTCAAAAAATCAACGGAAAACTTACTACGTCAAGCCGTGTTAATGAAGAATTCAGATTTAATCATGTTTCCTTTAAGATTATTATAGCTAAGTGGTTTAATTGATTTTAACTACTTTATTTCATTAATTTTGTTCTATAAATAGACTCGAATATTTCAATAAAAAGGAATCAGACTTTTATCTAATTCAATTAGCAATTGCGGTAGTTCTCACCCTAAGAAGAACAAATTATTTGCTTGTTGTTTCCGCTAATTCTAACTGAGACCTATCAATGTGGCGTAAATATGGGATATCACTTTGATCCATAAAGAAATAAATGACCCAAACGAAGACATTAAGGAGCTTGTAGTTAAGTAGCATAAATGTTTGATCTAATGAAATATATTGTGTATAAAATTTCTAGTGGGATTAATATGTTTGTATCCACGATTAGAAAAAAGGATCTCACCTCGTTTTAAAAATTGATTAGGTAACAAATGGATGGTTATGTTTTTTTCAATATATGTTTCTACATATACTAACAATGTATATTACTAAATTTGTTGCTTTATGAACGTTTTTTGGTAATTTCACTATTGTGGCTTTGTTTATTTTAGGCTCCGGTAAAACTAGGTTCATATAAGTGCGGATACTATGTCATGGTGTATATGCGAGATAAAATTGCTGATGTTAGTTTATTGCTCAATAATGTAAATATTTCCTTTTTTTGATGGTCTTATGTTACTTGTTTATTGTGCGTTTTCTACTAGTTTATTTAATATTTAAATCATTTTTCAATTTATAATTCTATGAAAAAGCAGTACACACCCAAGAAGGTATTGATAATGCGTGGTATGAATTGGTGGATTATGCCTATCACTTATTCTTGAAATTGCATTGTTGATATTGATCTGCTGTAGGTAATTAATTTATAGTAACTATTTTGGTTAATTTGCTATGTTAAGTTGAAGAGTGGGTAGACTGATTGTTGTTAAGAGTATTATTAGTTGATATTGCAGAACTAAGTTTTAAATTTTAGATGAAACTTGGGAAACAATTGTATATTGTATGAGATTATTGTGTTTAGGTGTTGTGATGATTCGTGACTTGGTGCATGCATGATGTCTATGAGATTGTCGAGTTCAGGAGTTGTGGTGATGGTTAAGCTGGAACATGCATGTTATATTGAGTTTGCTATGGAAGTCATTAGATTGTTGTGTTAGGGAGTTACTGCAAGGTTGATGAGTTGTGACGATGAATAATGAGTTGCCAATGTTAGGATGAGTTTTGTGTTGATTGAGTTGTTGGGTTAGTTCCAGTTTCTAGGTTTGCTTTGAACATTGCTTGTTGGTTAATTTGCTTTGAACATTGCTTGTTTTTTAATTTGCTTTGAAAAGTTGTGATGATTGAGATGTTGTGTAGCATCATGTGTCAATTTTAGCTTGTAATTGTAATTGTTTTCACATTTTGTAAGTGTTGCTAATCATTTATATTTTTTTGTTCATTGACTTGTTCGTTATTCGACTGTTCATGTTGTGGATTGATATTGACTTGTGGACTTGTTAAACATTATTCGTAGACAGAATTTGTTGTTTAATTTTTATATTTCTTAGTTTCCTGGGGGACAATTTAACACTTTAGTTATTATCTTGTAAATAATATTTGAGATGAATGGTTAGAGTGATAATCATATTTTCAATTATTGATGACTTTTGCCCAATTTGTTTTAGCAATTTACATTTTTACAAATTTAATTATATAGATATATATGTTTGTATGACAATTTATATACATGTGAAAATAAATTCAACAATAATAATAATTGGCACCAAAAATTAGAAAATTTAATACCCACCAAAGTAATTTTGTATTATATCACTTTATATTAATTTAATTAATTATTTTAATAAAATATCTACTTTTTATGACAAATATTAGTCATATATGGAAAACAATAATGATTGACAATAGTCATATGTCAATGATATTTTTATGATGGATAATACAATATAAAATTCATGACATAAAAAATCGTTATCAATAATTTCTTGACACGAACTTTAATGACAGTTGGCCAACCAGATTTGATAGGGTACATGATGGTTAAAAGCCTTCATTATTAAGCTTTTTTGTAGTAGTATGTCCTTATTACAATTAAATTTAGTTCTATTGGTTAAATTTATTTTTATTTTTCTATATTTATTAATTTCTAGACCTAAATATTCTAATCTCTAAAAATTCATAAACTAATGTGAATTTTTTATGTCTTCTATCTGATTTCTAATTTTGAAGCTATATTTTCATAATAATCTAATAAATTTACTTCTCTATTATAGATATTGTTGAAAGATCATAATGTTTAACACATATTTTTCTTTCTATTTCAAGGATGGAGATGTGTAGCCTGCTACAAATTTTATATTTCCTAATCTTTCTTCTATTAAATTAGTAAAAAGGGAGTGTTCTGTACAACTCAAGTTCTACAAATTTTAAGTAATTTCTAATTTATTTGTATAAGGATCATTTTGTATCCAAGTATTAGAATATTTTTCAAACACAATAAATTGATTTTTATGGAATTGAACAAGATTTTATCAAGATTATTGATCGTAAAAATATTTCATAAACTAAACGAAGTCTATCTTGTAACTACTCATATAAAATATGTTTTAAACAAAAATAATAACAAAAGAGGTGGTCCAATACTAAAGAAGAGAAAAGTGTTCTCGAGTTGAAAAATATTTTTTGAAAGCAAAAGTAGTTGCATGGGCAAAAACTAGCCTCTCAAAGCTTATTAGAACTGGTTTCTAAAAACATGTGTTAAAACACTTTAAGACTTTAAATTCACGCCCAAAATGCCTTTTTCAACAATATATTTTCGGCAAAATAGGACCAATGAAGACCATGTTCAAATGAAGTTTTTAGGAAATTAGTAGAAACTTTAAATGAGTTCTTAATATTTTTGTTAAAATAAAAAACCATTTTCAAAAGCTCTTTTTCCAAACTCTTTTCCCTTGAATAATAAAAAAGATAGCCTTTTATTAATACGTTAAATATAATTTATACTTTCATTAACTAGGCGAGATTGTTTAACCTCAAAGATAAATAAATAGGATTAAAGAAATTAAAATAACTAATTTGCTAATCACTTTCCAAATGATGTCTAAACTTTCTAAATATAAAAGGAGAATTTTATTGCTTTGCTTTTTGAATGTAAAGCATTGTGCTTGCTAAAGTCTCTCGCTTCTCTTAGCAGTTTGAGGGGATATATATACACTTGAAGCTTTGCCTCGTCAAATGGCTATAGTTATAAAAAGAATGATAATTATCTACGGACCACATTTTTTTGTATTTTTAAAAAAAATACAAAATTCTTAATGTTTTTTCGCTAAACTCTACCAGAAGTTATATTATTTTTCATCTGTCTGCTTCCATCTTCAAACTATTAAGAGAACTAACGGAATAGTGTGTAAATAACTTTTTTACCCCAAATGTGCAAGAGTAATTATCCACCAACCAACTTTTTTTTTGCATTTTTTTAAAAATACAAAATTCATAATTTTTTTTTACTGAACTCCACTTGAAGTTATATTATTTTGCACATGCCCACTTATGTCTTCAAACAATGTCGTTGTGAAATGATAATTTTATCCTTATGATGTTTGGAAAGTTCTAACAATGTTATAACAGGAGTTGACCAATGAAAAAAATGTTAACTTCAGCTGAAGCGCTGCCAAAAAAAAAAAAGATTTGTGTATTTTTTGAAAAAGTTAAAAAAAAAAAGGTGGTCGATGGATAATTTTTACATTTGGCAATATGTCGAATGATTGACTAAAAAGTAAATAGGAAAAAGCATAACTGACTACTATATTTTTTATGAATAAGTGTTGATAATAAAATGAAAAAACTAAATGATGCCTTCACAGCTTTTCATTTAATGGGTAGTGAGCAAAGGAAGGATACCTGTAAAGATAAAATAAAGAAAAAAGCTGACTACTTGAATTTCCTGATTACTTTCTTTAAAAAATTGGCTGGCTAATCATCAATATCATTTTCAATGTTATCTCTTTCTTCATCATCTAATTAGTCCCATAGTTTAACTTCTCGTTGGGCCAATTCTTTTTATTCTTTCTGAGGTTTGATTTTTTATTTGAATTCCTTAGGATAGTTCTCAACTTAATTTAGTATGTTTAGTTTTGGCGATGAAGGCACCTTAGCGAGATCGTGTTTAGAATAATTTTTTTGGATTGCATCTTCAATTATTAAACTAAAATGCACCCAATAAAATTGTCTACGAATTACTTCGCGAGTTCAGTGTTTACATGGCTAGGGAATTTGGTTACAAAAAGTGGGTGTCAAAATATATGGAATTTGACTATTAATTTATGTTGAGTTAATATAACTCCTCACTCATTCCACTCGGGTGGTTTATTATCTATAGATAGTTTGACAAAAGGATTATTGGTTGTAGCAAAGTTATTTAGGACAACTATGGTTCTTTTTCTACAAAATTGATCTATTTGATTTGGATTTAAAAATATTAACTGACATAACAATTTTTTCTCGTTCGGATTCTATCTTCATAGGTGCATATCTAGATAAATCTATACATACTGAAGGCATACTATAAACTAGGTGACCTTTACATGCAAATCTTTCTAAAGGAATAGATTTATAATGTGGGTCTTCTTTAATATATTAATATTTTTTATTAATATTGGTATCCTATATGATACTCAATACTTTAATATTTACTTTTGATATAGCTAGATCATTTTAAAAAAAAGTATAATGTATATTTGTCTATCTGATGCTATTTTTATTACATCCTTTCCAAATTTTAAAATTAGATGTGCTAGAAGTGGATAATCTCTTTTTGGAAGAAGAGAAAATTTCTATTTCTCAAGCTCATCCCATTTTTTTAATTATTATTGGTTTTTGGATATTCTGACTAAAATAAAAGTTATGCAACCCAAGAGGGGGGGGGTGAATTGGGACTTTAAAACTTAAGTTAAGTAAACCACACAATAATTCAAACTAATGCCTTAATGGAATCGAAAGCAATAAATTCAATAAATCACAATAATAAAAGAGTAAGGGAAAAGAAAACAAACACAATGATTTTTACATGGTTCGGCAATTCTCGCCTACGTCTACGCCTCCAAGCACACCAGGCTTGAGAATTTCACTATCCAAGCCTCTCAAGATTTCAAACGCTTACAATTGACTTCCAAGATATCAACGGACCTATACAATAAGAGATTATCCCCAATCCCTTAACCCAAGTATATCCCAACACTTACAACCTGTCAATTTGATTTTACAAAAATGATTACAAAACTCTCTCTCATGCAATGTATTTGAATACAAATGAAAGTCCAATATGTGTGAATAAATTAAATGAATACACAAAATATATGCTTTAGATTTGCAGAGAAATACTCAAAATATCAAGGGTTGCATCACATTAAATGAGTTTGATTTGAACCACTTTATAGTTGAAGAAGAAAACTAGCTGTTATTAACTTTTTAGTGATAACCATCTTGCCGCTTTTGTAAATCTGGTTAGCCACTTTATGTTACCGTTATGTTCCAAAATTTGAATTTTTGCACATCTAGTATGTCGCTTTCTAAATTCGGTTAGCCGCTTTCATTCCAAAGAGTTTCTGCCCATAATCGGATTGCCGCTTTGTAACATTCGGTTAGCCACTTTGCTACAATGACAGCCACAGTGAATTATTTTCCAAAATAATAGTTTTACCCCAAAGCTTTCAATAACTACAATATGGCCCAAAACATTATGAATTATTTCAAACAGGTCCAATTTTAGAATTTCTAAATAATACTTATTAAAATCAAACTTTTCATTTTAGTCCACATCTTGAAAAATAACTAATTTCATAAAAATATTTTCTTGCTATAAAAGCATAATGTGTAATTCTTTGTTTATCCAAAACATATGGTTTGTTTTCATCAAAATCAACATTTTGTAGTCATATAGGCTAACAATATCCCCCCTTTTGATGATGACAAAACACATTATAAAGATTTGATTTAATTATGAAAAACTCCCCCTTAATCAATGCAAGTTTAAACAGTAATTTGAAAAAGATTTAAAAGGCTACTCATGTATAAATGCATATGAATATTTTTTATAACAAAGAAAATTTTCCTTTTCATATCATATATCCCCATTCAGTTACAAAAAGAATAAAAAGCTCCCCGTATCGATTATCAAAATCTCAAAACAAGCACCTTAGTTCGACATTATTCAAAATATAAGTGAAAAACATAACCAACAATCATATCAAATCCACATAATCCAAAAAAGACACATAATCAAAAGAACAAACAAATATCCATATAATCTAAATGGTATAAAAGAACATAAAACAGTAAATGTTGGTGTGTCTAAATATAATCATAAGAGACTACTGAAATGGTGAGGATGGTGGTGACGGAGGTGGAAATAGATATGGAATGCCGAAATGCTCAAAGAGGAAGTTTTGTACATGAATGAGCTGCTGATGTTGCTGTGAGAGGCACTGGTACTCCTCAAGAATGTGCTACTGAAAATCGGTCTGCTGCACAGAAAGGGTTCTCACCTTATCCATAAGCTGCTGAAGAGTAATCTCTTCATAGGCATCAGGCTTGGGAGGTGGTAAAGTAGGTATAGAGGCAGACACTAGATGGTCTCGACGTCTATGCTGGCTTCGAAATGGCAGCGAAAAATCAGGTAGTCGATCAGTAAGAAACACATTATTAAGCGGAGCACGAAAAGTATACTTATTGTCAGCGAATTTTACCCAAGCTCCATTATGCCATTCAAATCCTAAGGCACATACAACTTCATCCCCGATACTCTTAGAAGGTTTACATGATGGTTCATGGATATGTACCTTAAAATGGTTAAGGACTCGGGTGATAAAATGACCATACGGAAGGGATCAAGTAATCAACTTAGGTATAGAAAGCATGGTTCGGATAATAGTTACCCCAACTTAACTAGACGACGTCTAAGGATGCAATCAATTAAGGCAACATCCATATAGGAAACCTCATCCAAATGGCCTGACCTAGGAAGCATAACAGTTTGAATAAAACGAAGTAATATGCGAGTTTGATGACAAAGACATTGAGTGCGGAAATGGATATTACAATCATCATCAGAAAGATCAATACGACGACATATATTCTTAACAGCATCAATATGAACATAATCATCAATATCGGGAGATTTCTTAGGCGAAAAGCTTTCTAGACCATAATCAGAGGTTCCTAGGATAGAATTCAACTCTAAATCATCAAATTCAATTAAAACTCCTCCAACATTGGTGCTTTCTCGATTCTCTTTCTCCGAGGAAGTATCCATATTCGAGTAAAATACTTTCACCAAGTCGGGATACACATTCTCCTCAATCACAAGAGCATTAATCCAACAAACTTCTTCCAACAATTAAAAAAAAATTCTATTACTAATATTGAGACTATGAAGCCAATCTAGTAAAACAAAAAATGTAGGAAGTACCTCACGGGTCATGAAATTGTGGTGAAACTGTTTGGCTAAATGCTTGGCTGGAAAGTGCATGGACTCAAAGTTGGACTGATTAAAAGAGCCCCTTGCTTGTCGTGGCTGTTTTGCTTATTGAACCGGTTCTTTTCCTTTTCCTCTGACCGGCCTTGAACTAGACACGATGATTTTGAGTGATTTGAATATAAATGAGGCAAATAAATGGAAGATAATGAGGTTAAAAAGGGATATTGAGGTTTGATTTGGATCAAAATTAGCTTAAAAGGAAGGAATTTAGAGAGTGAAAATTTGGTTGTAAACACTACAAGAAAAAGAACCTACTATGACAGTCCTTTGTGTGACAGTTTTTGGTCTGGAGGCCTATAACAATAGAATCGTGATAGATTTATTTTCTGTCATACACTTATGACATAGTTGTGTGGAAATATCGTGTATCAAGAAATTATGATATATTGGTGATATAAATATCATATATCAAGAAACTATGATAGATTAGTGATAAATTATTTGGATATCAAGAATGAAAGACTGATTTTTTATGTTGACTTTAATTGCACGGGTTTGACTTAATTTTTAAAAATATTATATTACTAAAAAAAGAAGTGAAACGATGCCGTCTCAGTTGTATGCCAAATTAAAAAACATTATGTTTTGCAAGTGTTTGAGGAAACCAGAGACATAAATAACAAAAAACAATTAATAAAACGTTGTGTTTTATAAAGGGGGGAAACATTTTTATGAGAAAAGAGGGAAAAAAATTTTCTAAGCGTTCAGAAAATTTGCAAGCGTCATTGTGGAATCTCAAAATCGATCAGAACACTTGCAGTAAACCCTCAAAGGTCAGCGATAGCAAACCAACGACACCTAAACACCCATCGTTTCAAAATCGTTCTGGTTGTTTCACTTAATCGTCTCTCTTTGCTACGGTTGTCACTGAACCGTCTCTCTTTGTTGGGACGAAGTCAGTGGTAATCGAAACCCAAATTGGAATGAGAACAACATCCAAAGTACTTTTATTGACTGAAAGAAACTCAATCACTTATCGTGAAAGAAGACCCAAATCGTTGTTACTAAAGTTGAAACCCTAGGCTTGAGACGATGAATTGAAGCTTCACACCCACTGGTGAGTCATTGCTGCATTTGCATGTATTTAATTTTGACTATTTATTCAACTTTTATGTAAAGTAGTAAATAATTTGTAAAAAATTGAAATGTATTTGCATGTATTGCATATATTGCATATATTTCCGTAATCAATTTACTAAATAATTTCCCAAGAAGATTGTCTTTAAAAATATTTTGAGTTATGTTTTGAGTTGTAGTCGTGCATTGCATAATGCTGTTAATTTTTTTTTATTCTAGGTTATTCTGATTTATATTCATGTGTCTATGTGTGATTTTTTTTCCTAGTTATTTCTAATATTGAAGCTTCGTTAAGTTAAATGAGTGTTAGTGTATGAAGATGGTGATAATATCTACAACTTATATATCTTTATGTTCTAATAGTTGATTCTTTAAATATTGGCCTGAGGTGTCTATAACAAAGCCTGAGGAGGGATTCTTAGTAACTAATTCTGTTATGTAAAATTAAGGGTTTCTCACCTATCATTGTCATCTACCTATGCATGTGGTGTTATAGCTATTTTACATCTGCTGGTATTGTTGTTACTATTGTTGTCTTCAGTTGTAACATTTGCGTGTCAAATATAAATAGTTGTGATTACTGCATAAACGTGACAGTTCGATATTCTTGATTTGTTGAGGGCATTGTATTAAGGTACTTGAAGCTTTTTTTTGTGTTTGCTTTCGTTTTTGTTCTATTGATGTTTATTATTTGAAGTTGTAGTTTATTATTTCTTCTTAGGCTTACTCATATAATTAATGTAATTTCTTGGTACCTTTTTAGCCCTCTTGAATCCAAGTTTTGGAATTCTATCAACTAATCATTCAAAATATATTTCAGTAATAAATATTGTTGCTGGATTTGTACCTGGAATTGGATATATCAGTAGATTGTTGTGTTTAATCTGGTAAGTTCCATTTCTTATCCTCTATTATTTGACTTTCTGAAGTTGTTATACACTTGCTTAAAATTTACATGTCTTTAAATTTATAATTATGATAATATGTAATGTGTTTGTTGTGGGGCCTGTCTTATTTATTATATTTATAATATAATAGGAGAGTGAACTTTTGAAAAGTATGAATTTCAGTTTATCAGCTTTCTTGGTTGCTATATTTGTAATTTTGAAATTTGTTTCTGGACTATGACCATGCTTTTCCGTAAAGTAGTTTGTTTCTTTAATATAAAAGAGAAAACTAGATGGGCCAAATTGTGTTTAATTTGAAAGGCCTCATGTAGGTTTAACTTTGTTTATTTCACATGTTGCTGTAACATTAGACAAATATTCTAAGTATGTACATTCTTTCTTTGGTTTATGAATATGTCAGGAATATTAATTATTAAGCCAGAAATGGATAAATCTTAGATTCAATGTAATCGACTGTCGACAGAATATGAAGAGGGTGTCAAGAAATTTATAAATTTTGCTATAAAAAATGTTGGAGGCAGTAGTGTCATTAGGTGTCCATGCCTTGATTGTGGGAGTTTATCATTTGAAACACCTACAACTGTAAAAGATCATTTATATATGCATGGTTTAGATGTGAAATACGACAATTGGTTTTGGCACGGTGAAGAGATTCGTAAGAGTCCTTCTCCTTAAAGAGAAAATCATTTTCAGCAACAAAATATAGAGTTTGACAATGATAATGAGTTAGAAATGGTTAACGATGCTTATAAGGGTTGTTGTGGGGACCCTAAGGCATTCAAAGAGTTGCTAGAACAAGCTGAGAAACCCTTATACCTAGGATGCACAAAATTTACTAAGTTATCCTTTTTAGTGAAATTGTTCAATTTGAAGGGTAGATTTGGGTGGTTTAACAGTAGCTTTTCTGCATTGTTGAGTGTTTTAGCAGATGCTTTCCCTGAAAATAATGAAATTCCAACCGCTATGTATGAGGCCAAAAAGACAATGTCAGCTTTGGGCTTAGAATATGTTAAAATTCATGCTTGCCCAAATGATTGCATACTCTACAGAAAATAGTATGAAGGTCTTTTTGAATGTCCTACTTGTGGGTTATGTAGATGGAAGAAAAAAGTTGGTACTGTAGACCAATATAGGAAAGGGGTTCCTGCAAAAACTTTATGGTATTTTCCTCCTATACCTAGGTTTAAGCGCATGTTTCGGTCATTGGAAACTGCTAGGGACTTGACTTGGCATGCAAATGAGAGGATGGTTGATGGTAAACTCCAACATCCAGCTGACTCACCATCTTGCAAGTTAGTAGATGAGAAATGGCCGATCTTTGCATCCGATCCTAGAAACCTTCATCTAGCTTTATCAGCTGATGGAATCAATCCACATAACTCTCTTAATAGTACACATAGATGCTGGCCAATAATTCTTACTACTTATAATCTTCCACCATGGTTGTGCATGAAACAAAAATTCATGATGTTGTCCCTCTTGATTTCTGGTCTTCAATAACCAGGTTTAGACATTGATGTGTATTTGCAACCTCTTATTGAGGATTTGCAAACTTTATGGGATGTTGGGGTTGAGGTATATGATGCCTACAAAAATGAGTACTTTAATTTGTGGGCTGTATTACTATGGACAATGAATGACTTTTCGGCATACGAAAATTTAACGAGATGTACTGTTAAATGATAGTATGCCTGCCCCATATTGTGGTGTAGAAACACCCAAATGTAGACTTAAACACAGTGAAAAAAATGTATACATTGGGCATCAACTTTGGCTTCCTCATGGTCATGAATTTTGGTTCCAAGCAAAAGCCTTTGACAATAGTGTGTGTGATAAAACCCCTCCAAAACTGTTAAACAGGGAGGAAATTTTCCAGTTGGTCGACTCTATTGATAATAGATGGGGGAAAAGCAATAGTAAAAAGTGTAAAAGTGAGAACAATGATGATCTCGTGTAGTGGAAGAAGAAATCCATATTTTATAATTTAAAATATTGGAAGTACTTGCTTGTGCGGCATAAATAAGATGTTATGTACATTGAAAAGAATGTGTGTGAGAACATCTACGGTACAGTGCTGCATATTCCTGGAAAGTCCAAAGATGGACTGAAGTCGAGGATGAAGCTGTTGGAAATGAAAATTGTATACATTGGGCATCGTACATGGCTTCCTCCTGCTTGCCACACCTTAATTAAGGAGGAAAAAGCAAGATTCTGTGCAGCTTTGAAAAGTATTAAGGTTCCTAATAGATACTCTTCAAATATTAGGAATCTTGTGTCAAAAAAGGACTTTAAACTCCAAGGTCTTAAGTCCTATGATTGTCGTGTTCTTATGCAACAACTTTTGCCAATTGTCGTGAGGTGTGTGCTGCCCAAACATGTAAAAGAAGCTATCATCAGGTACTGTTTCTTCTTTAATTCATTGTGTACGACTATGATTAACGTGACAATGCTAGATGAATTAGAGAAAAACCTTGTAGAGATTTTGTGCTTGCTTGAAAAATGTTTTCCCCTTTTTTTTTTTTACATAATGGTTCATCTTACTATTCACTTAGTGAGTGAAGTTAGACAATGTGGCCCCGTATATTTTTGGTGGATGTATCCTTTTGAGCGATACATGAAAATTCTAAAAGGCTATGTTCGAAACCGTAACTGTCCTGAAGGTTGCATAGCGGAGAGTTCTATTGCCAAGGAAGCATTAGAATTTTGTGCAGAATACTTGGAAAACATGCCCACAATTGGGGTTCCACCTGGACATGTGCAAAATTTAGAAATTGACAAGCCCATGAATAGTGGACAAATGGTAGAAGTTGATCGAACTTCATTAGATCAAGCACACTTGTATGTTTTGCATAACACTGAGGAAGTTCAGCCTTATATAAGGTGATGTTATCTAACTTGTGTTATTTTAGCTTTATATTTGTCAGGTTTTGGTAGTTTAGGAACCTAAAAATTTTGTCTTTTTAACTGATTTTTAAAGATCATGAGGATTGGTTACAACTTTGCCATCCACAAAAAAATGAGAAGTGGTTGCAAGATGAACACAACCGAACATTTGCAGATTGGCTAACAGATAAGGTTTTGATAACATTAGTGTGATTAATTCAATTACAAGAAATCGAGACTTAAATAGAGTTACTCAAAATAGTGGAGTTTCATTGGTTGCACAAATAATTTCAGTCGCAAGTTCAAAAGATAAAAATCCTGTCACTTCTAAAATCACATACTATAGAGTGATTAGAGAGATTTGGGATCTAGATTATGTTATCTTTAGAATTCCAATAATAAAGTGTGCTTGGGTACATACCAGAGGTGGTGTTATGAAGGATAGACTTGGATTTACTTTGGTAAACTTACAACGAATGGGCCATAAATCTGATCCATTTATTTTAGCTTCTCAAGCCAACCAAGTTTTTTATGTACCTGATCAACTTGATAAGAAGTGGTCAATTGTATGCCAAATGCCTAGAAGAGGTAAACCCATACAAAGAAGTGAAGATGCAGTGGAATACCCTTCGTTGACTACTGAATTTCCAAGTGTTGATAACATAAACTCTATTGACGATGATGCTGCAATGTACGCACGAGACAACAAAGAGGGAATTTGGATTGGACCTTGAAGATCGTTTCTGTGTTTGTTTACATGAGTTATTTGTTGAGTCCTTTTCAAAATGATATGTGTTAAGGTTAATACAACAAATATTTCATACTATCTGTTATTATTTTATTTTGTATTTTTTGGAAGTTTTTATATGGTAATATATTCTCATTATTTGATTTTGTTCTCCAGTTGTGATATTAATCATGGATAAGGGAAAAATGTCTTTGAGATTTCTTCGCCCGAGCAATCTGATGCCCATTTCGATGCGCTTTTAGATGAACAACATAACAATGGATCTGCTGGTGAGGAATCAGAGTACCATGAGGCACTTATACGCGCAGGATATGATCCTGAAATGCCCCTGGTCGACCATGTCCCTGATCTTGATGAGTTTGGAGATGGGAACGAGGATGAACCTGAGATCAGTAAGCGAAACAGAGGTGGCATTATTGGGTCAGAACAAAACAAAAAGAGGAAAAGAGGTGGAAGGTTTGTGGTTAAATACAACAGTCTTGGTGTTCCAGTTGGTGAAGAAGCCATTGAGCTGGCTACATATATTGGTGTTTTGGCTCGTACATCAATTCCAATCATCTACAACGATTGGCGTAGAGTTCTAGATGATATGAATGAGCGTCTATGGGAGTCTGTTAAGTTATAAAATAAGAAATTAAGACGATTACTCTAGTTTTGTTATTGTTGGAAAATTCTGAAAAATCTCACATTTTGATAGTAAAACTTGAAGGTGTACTTTGTGGTTCATCCTCGAAGTAGAAAGCAAGTACTATAAGCCATCGAAGCTGCATTTCAAAACTTTAAGTACACTTTAATGAGGAACTATGTTTTACCATTTGTTAATGACCGTAAAAGGCTTTTCAAGCCACTAGCATGATACAACACGATTGATAAGGAAAGTTGGGTTAAGTTTGTGAAGGAAAGACTATTTGAAAAATTTCAAGTGAGTGTGTCGAATTCAAGTATTAATAATATATCAATGCTTATGACATTTTTCCTTATGTGTTTATCCATTGTTCGTTTGGTTGTTTTAAGCAGAAAGTTAGTGGTGTGAATAAACTTAGGCGGGCACGAAACAAGTTTAATCATCGCGTAAGTAGAAAAGGTTACATTGGGTTAATGCAGGAAGTGGTATGTACTGTGAGTTAATTGCTTACATTTTACTGTTGTTTGGTTAATACAAATAATGATTGTTACTAACATTTTAATTTTTTATTAACATTTTTACAGTGCTTAGTAATAGGCCTTACTAAGAAGAAGTGGACAGAAGTGCTCTTTAGAAGAGAGCTCGGCAAATGAAAAATGGAGGATACCACCCCGATGTTGAACCGTTATTAAAAAAATCATCAGAAATGTTTTGCTTACTATTGTAATTCTCATTGTGATTACTTATACTTTGATAACATTAGCTTACTTAATTCATTTGTGTGGTAGGATAAACTGGAGATGGAAGCTAAGAAAGGAAAGATGTGGTCATCAGGAAAAAATGATATTCTCGCACAATCTTTGGGAAAAGCTCCAAAATGTGGTCATTTGCAAGGAGTGGGCAAGTTTGTAACTCCGTCTCTGTATTTTCAAAATTGGCAGAGGCCTGCTAATAGAGACAAGCAAAGAGAGGATCGTCTATGGAGGGAATCAATTAACCGGCAGTTGGAAGAAATGAGAAATGAACTGAGAAAAATACCTTATCATTCAGATATAGCAAGTTCGAACTACCCTCGCGTGCTTGTTGAAAACAATAATGTTGTTGGACATGATAGCATAGAGTCTGTTCATCTGAAGCAGTTGTTGAAACACCAAAGGTCAGTTTGTTTACTATTTTTACTTATTATTTCTGGATTTAGTTTGTTGTAGTTTTACTTCTTTTACTTAACTGTATATACTTGTTGCTAGATTAGGGTTGTTGTAGTTACTGTTCTTACCTATTGTTTATGGATTTAGTTTGCTGTATATTTACTATTTATACATATCTTGTTTCTGGATTTTCTTTGATGCTGTTAAGTACTTTGTAAGATAAATTTAGAGTAATTAGAAACTATTTATACCAATCACACTAAATAATTATATTTGTAGCAGCCTGATCATTTGAAAAAAGAAGAAGCAAGAGACACCTAAAAACATAGTAGGTATGAACCGACCAATAGTAAACTGCAAGAAAGAGACATGCATAGCAAACAAAAACAAGGATACACCTGCCAAAAAACTCTCTGTCATTGCCAGAAAGAGTCCAAGATTGAACCCAACTGAAATCCCAATGGAGATGCCTGATGATTTATTACAAGGAAAAAAAAAAGGCAACCCTAAACATCAAGGCACAAAAAAAATTTGAACTTTGAATCAACAGAACAACATAATGATATAATAGAGATATGACATACAGATGCTGTAAAACAGACCAAAGACAAGGGCAAAAATGTTGTAGTAAAGCCTTTGCCAGCAAAGAGGAACACAAGACATGCAGGAGGGGTACAATGAAACAAGATTCTGTTGCTGCAGTTGTTTGGCACAATGTGTGAAGCTAAGATGTCAGACCAAGAATGGATTCCATATCTACTGGATGATGGTGTTTTCCAATTGGAAGGGATTAGAGCTCATATTGGGCAGCGTGACTACAGTGTAGTTTTGTCAATGGATTCTATAGGAGTAAACGTAATCGAAGTCTATATTGCATAAGTGATTCATAATCATGCTAGTTTTATGTGTACTTTTTATGGGAGTCCCAGTTAATGGACTTTAACATTGTTTGTCTATTGTTTATCAGGATGTTGTATGCTTCCATTCTCCTTGGGAAAAGAGGAGTCAAACCATTTGGATTCGTTCGTCCAGGCCTGGTTTTACTAAGCGAAGAACGTAACCTACTGCATCATTTGACCTTAGGGCATGTGGAGTTTGTGATCGATTGAAAAAAGCGAAGAAGGGACGATTTATCTTTATGCCTTATAATCACTAGTATGCTCCTTTAATACTTTTCAACTCATATTAATTTCCTCTCTTGCCTTAATTTACTGAAATTGCTACCTTAATGTTCTTTCTTTTATTATAGTTATCATTGGGTGCTGGTCAACTTTGATGTGTTGAAAAAAGAAGTTTATTATCTCAATCCTTTTGGGGGAGATTCTGATGATGATTTAAAAGAGCTCATTAAAGTGTATGTTCAATTTTTTTTATTACCATTGTCAATATAAAATTACTTTTACGTAGTTTACAGATACTTTGTTACAATTTTTTTTTATACAGCTCTATGACAATGTTTATAGCACAAGAGGGTAAGGAGAAATGAAATTATAATAAGATGGTTAGATCTGTAAAGGTATGAACTATTACCTTAACTATAATTATATATTACCATGCTTAATTGTTATTATAATGAACTGTGCAATTGCTGATTGTGAACAGGTCCTACAGTAACCAGCGAGTTCAATCGTGTGTGGATTTTACGTCATAAGATTCATGAAAGACTTAATTAATGACTTCTCTTTACTAATGAACAATGTGAGTTCCTTGATCATAATTTGCTTCATAAAAAAGAACATGTCCTGTGTCAAAGTTTCACTACATAATATTTATTTTTCATAAACAGTTCAATGGAAAGACAACATATTCCGATGCTGAATTAGATGAAGTCTGTATTGAGTGGGCAAACCATTTTTCTGGAGTACTTGCTGTTATGTGAGGTAACCCTTACCTATTATGTTGTTATTGTGAGTTCATTGATGAAATAAAATAATTTACTAGCTATATTTTACTTGGGCAGTTATCTAGCTTATTATACTTCTATGTTGGATTATGATGAAGATGGTGGGTGTTGTTGGAGTTGGCTAGTTTTTTTCTTTGTTTGGAAAATAGCTCCTGGATATTGATGCAATTTTACATATTTCGGTTGTTCTTAGGTTGGATTTTCACGTTTGGGAATTGTTGGCCTTGTCTGATCAGTATTTTTGACTTCCTCTTGTGTTGCTGGAAATGACCTATGTTGTTGCCTTTCTTCATGTTGGTAGAAATAACTCTGTTGTTGGCTTCCTTATGCTACTGAAAATGAACTGATCATGGTTCATTTGTGTTGTACATGTTGTTGGAATTTAGTTTTTATGTTTTTACAATACTCTTCTTCTATTTATGTTGGACTTGTCACTCTCAAATTTGATTAAATTATGTTTGCTAACAATTATGAATAATTAGTCAATGTTATCCATTTCATTTTCTTTGTCAGTGAATTTTTTATTGCAAAATTAATTTTAATAATCTAATTAATTAGCTAATTTATGAAATATTAATTTCTAATAAATCAATTGTAGGATTGTTATTAAAATGATAATAATTTCATGGTGCAAAAACAAACCCATTTTTTATTAATTATAATTTCAATTTTTGATTTAATTGAAAATTTTCATTTATTTATAATTTGCATTTCGAGCCAAATTTAATTTTCCCATCAAAAATTCAAAATATGGCGCGCAAATTTAAAAAAAAAGAGCCAAATTCAAATTTATTATATTTCCCTCCAAATAAAGTTATGACAGTTATGTGATTAGTAATATCTATCACAGATTATGACTGGTATTGTTCTGTCATTAATTCTTGACATTGGCTACAATGACGGTATGAACAACCGTCATCCACCCTCTACTATGACAGTTTTGGCCTGTCATAGTAGGCACTTTTTCTTGTAGTGAAACCTAGGTTTGATTTGGGATCTGGTAAGTTTAATGGTGAAAATAGATTTTGAAGATGATTTTGGACACAAGAATGGATGGGGAATGAGTTTTATTAATCGAGTTGGTTTGAAAACCGATGAGAATGATGGATTTTGAGGTGAGAAAGAGTGAGGGAAGAAGTGGTTTTTTAGAGAGAGAGATCCGGTTTGCTAAAAGTACGAAGAAGATGAACAATTTAAAAACCACGAATCTGGCTAACCGGTTGTGTACAACAAATGAAGAGCTCGAATCCAGCTTATCGATCGCCAATAACCGACTAACCAAATTTGTGCAGCAAGTGCTAAACCGAATCCGGGTTTTCAAATTTCATAACCGACTGACCGGTTGATTGCATCAAGGGCCAAACCGAATCTGGTTTTCTAGATTTCATAACCAACTGTTCGTTTGTTTTTAGCAAGTGAGATATTGAAAGAGGCTTACCGGTTTTTCGTTATCCAGCTATCCATTTTTGGTCTAGTGAGCAACAATTTGAGAAACTGCTTTTCGGTTGATTAGAAGCGATATACCGGTTAAGCTTTGGAAAATATTTTCCCTCTTATTGAAATTTGGTAAGCTCTTAGACTTGTATTATACACACTAATTTATTTTTGGCTTAAAAATTGATCAATTTTAAATAATTTTGTGATTCAAAACTTTTCAATAAGTCATTTAATACATGAAACATAAATGCATACAAGAGCAAACGTATCAACTTAATCAACAAATCATAATTCAAGATGCAACATTCATCATTCTAAGCTCATGTCTTGTCTTTATAAATTGCTCTTTACTACGAGGTTTTGTAAAGATATTCGCAAGGTGATTTTCTGTAGAAACAAATTTAATCACAACATCTCATTTTTTAACATAATCTCTAAGAAAATAATGTCTAATTTCTATATGCTTGGTTCAAGAGTGCTGAATGGGATTCGTGGATAGAGTAATAGCACTAGGATTGTCACACAAAATAAGGTTTGTTTCATCCAAAGGGCTTGTGCATAACAACTACATGCGGTAATATATTCTACCTCGGTGGTGAAATTGTGAGCAAATTTTGTTTCTTACTAAACCAAGAGACAAGTGAATGACCCAGGAATGACATGTTCCACTAGTACTTTTTCTATCAACCTTATATTCGGTAAAGTCGGCATCCGAATAACAAGTTAAGTCAATATGAGTTCTCCTAAAATGTCAAAGGCCAAGATTGATGGTGCTAATCAAATATTGAAAGATTCGTTTAACGGCAAGCAAGTGTGACTCTTTAAGACAAGATTGAAATCTAGCACACATGCATACACTAAACATAATATCAGGCCTACTAGCAGTCAAGTAGAGTAAGGATCTAATCATACCTTGATATGTCTAGATGTCAACCTCCTTACCCTTCTCATCTTTGTCCAGCTTGATGGTAGTACTCATTGGAGTGCTTTTTGCAGTTCCATTTTCATAGCCAAATCTTTTGAGTAGATCTTTTACATACTTGACTTGATTTATGAAAATTCCATCCTCATCTCGTTTTATTTACAGCCCAAGGAAGTACTTCAACTCTCCCATCATACTCATCTCAAATTCTTTACTCATATAAGATGAAAATTCATTGCCCATAGACTCATTAGTAGAACCAAATATAATATCATCAACATAAATTTGAACAATAAATATATATTGATTCTTATGCTTAACAAAGAGAGTAGTGTCCGTTTTTCCAATCGAAAAATCGTTATCTAACAAGAAGTTTTTAAGCATATTATACCATGCTGTAGGTTCTTGTTTTAATCCATATAATGCCTTAGACAACTTATACACATGATTTTTAAATTTTTCATTTTTAAAACCAGGGGGTTATTTCACATAAACTTCCTCCATAATATAACCAGTCAAGAAAGCACTCTTGACATCCATTTGAAAAAAAATAAAATCTTTATGACATGCAAATGCGAAGGGCATTCTAATGGATTCTAGTCTAGCTACAAGTGCAAATGTTTTATCAAAATCAATTCCCTCTTTTTGGTTGTACCCTTGAGCTACTAATCTATCTTTATTTCTTACAAGCACACCAGATTCATCCATTTGTTTCTAAATACCCATTTGGTGCCTATAATAGATTGATGTTCCAGTTTAGGAACTAATTCCGACACATTATTTCTCTCAAATTGATTCAACTCCTCTTGCATTGCCATAATCCAAGATTCATCATTTTCCGCATCCACAAAGGATTTTGGTTCAATTTGAGATATAAATGCAACATGCTTACATGTATTTCTAAGTGATGACCTAGTAGTTATACCTTGTGATGGATCTCTTAAAATTAAGTCTTTAGGGTGAGAAGAAACATAACTCCACTCCTTGGGGAGTGTTTTAGAAGTACTTTCATTTTTCTCTACATTTGTTTCCTCATGTTACTCCTCTTGATTTCAATGTGGTGCATCCTTTTGATTATTCTTTGATGACTCTTCTTGTAGTTCTTCATCTGCATCATTATCAATGACAATTTTCTCCTCAGAGGAGGGATTGGATTCATCAAACGCAACATGCATACATTCTTCGACAGCCACAATTCTTTTATTATAAACTCTATAAGCTTTTTCTTAAGTTGAATACCCAATAAAGATACCAACATCAGATTATGGATTAAATTTGCCAAGATTATCTTTTGTGTTCAAAATAAAACATTTGCATCCAAAAATTTTGAAATAACCAATATTGGGTTTTCTATCTTTCCAAAGCTCATATGGAGTTTTATTGAGATGAGGTTTAATCAACACAAAATTTAAAACATAACATGCAGTGTTGACGGCCTCGGCCCAAAAATACTTAGACAAAGAATTTTTATTTAACATGGTCCTAACCATTTCTTGAATCGACATATTCTTTCTCTCAATAACTCCATTTTTTTGTGCAGTTCTAGGTGCTGAAAATTGATACTCAATGACAAAATCATTACAGAAATTTTCAAATGAATGATTTTCAAATTCTCCACAATAATCACTCCTAATGCATACAATACCATACCCTTTTTCATTTTGAAATTTCTTACAAAATAATTTAAAAGCATCAAGAGCATCATCCTTATTAGCTAAGAATAATACCCATGTGTATCTTGAAAAATCATCAACAATTACAAAAGCATAATACTTGCCACTTAGGCTAGCATATCTTGAAGGTCCAAATAAATCCATATGAAGTAGTTGAAGAGGTTTTGAAGTAGAAAAATGAATTTTGCTTTTAAACGAGGTTTTGATTTGTTTACCAAATTGGCATGCTTCAAAAATTCTATTTTTTTAAAACCGTTTTTTGGAAGACCTAACTAAATTATTTTTGGAAATCTTCAAAATTAAATCCATGCTTGCATGTCCTAATCTTCTATGCTATAGCTAACCATCATCATGCAATGCCGAAAAACATTTATCATGAGTAGATGCACATTTTATGTCAATGGTATAAACATTACCACATCTATTTCTAACAAATAAAATTTTGCCATCACATGCATTCTCAAAAACACATCTAGATTTATCAAAAACAACTTTATAACCTTTGTCACACAATTGACTAATACTAATCAAGTTGTGTTTTTAAATTTTCAACCAAACATACATTTTCAATTAGGGTTGACGAAACTTTACCGACATTTCCAATTTTAAGAATCTTTCCCTTTGAATTGTCTCCAAAGGAAACATCTCCACCATTTTCGATTTTGGTGAAACTTGAAAACAGTGCATAATTTCTAGTCATATGCCTTGAACAACCACTGTCTAAGTACCATTTATTTTTCTTTTTTTTCAAGCCTTGTAGAGAAAATCTCAAGTCTTAGGTACCCAAAACATTTTGGGTCCTTTAGTGTTAGCAATGGTTTCTTTTGAAACTCAAATACATTTCACACCAAACTATGCATTTCTTTTCACTAGACATCTATTTTTCTTATGATCATTTTGATTACAATAATGACATAAAACTTAATTGTTAATAGATGTACTCTTCACAAAGTAGTTTTAAATTAGGCTTATAGCCAAGTCCTCCTTTATCAAACACACATTTTTGTGAATTAAGCAAGTTATGCAACATCTTTTTCCCATTTGTAAATTATAAAACAATCTCATTTAACTCATTCTTCTTCTTGTTAAGCATTTTATTTTCATTTTTCAAGTCATCTAAGTGTGATTCTAGATGCTCATGTGAAGTGCTAAGTTTATCATTTGATAAAACAACTCCATTATGCAATGTTTTATTCTCTAATTTTAGGCATGTAATCTTTGTACTTAGAGATTCATTTTCATTTTTAAGCTCTACCATTTTCTTTTTAAGACATACATTCTTTTTACCAATTTTCTTCCACTCATCATGCAATTCTTTAAAAGCATCATATAGTACATCATAGGTAGGATCACTTACCTCATTGAGATCATCATCATCTCCTATTGCCATAAGTGTTAGGTTTGATACTTCTTACAACTCTTCTTCATCACTTGAATCTTCATCGCTATCATCCGAAGTAGCAACCGTGACTTTCTTCTTGAGTTTATTGAGAAGTGGGTGTTGAGCGTTAGAGAGTGTATATTTATAAAGGAGAAAATTGTTATTTTACACTCCAAGTCTCACTGACATCTCTACTTTTATGTATTTAAGTCCCTTATAATTTAATTATGTGTGGTTTATTGTAATTATGTATTTTAGGGGGCATCATGGTCATTTCACAATGAACGAGAGATCAGATAGCAAAACGGACAACAATTTTGAACTCACGACAGTCGAAAACCTTAGGAGGAGCATAAAAGAATAAATATTACTGTTTACATATACGGTACGCTGACGTGACATTGACCGATGATGTGGCGTTAACCGATGATGTGTCTTGATCCCATTAGACTAAAATAATTATGTACAGTTGACCAGTGATGTGGCAGTATGTCAATGGACCAAAAAACGTACGTACGATACATGCATTACACGGAATGACGTGTTGAGTGTTAGAAAATATATATTTATAAAGGAGAAAATCGTCATTTTATATTACAAGTCTTACTAACACTTCTACTTTTATGTATTTTAATCTCTTGTAATTTAATTATGTGTGTTTTATTTTAATTAAGTATTTTATATATTTTAGGGGTATCATGGTCATTTTACAATGAACGAGAGTTCAGATAGAAAAACAGACATCACTTTTGAACTCAAGACTGTCGAAAACCTTAGGAAGAGTATAAAAGGAAAAATGACACTGTTCACATGTACGGTATTGTTTACATTACTATTCACATAGACGGATCGATGCGTGGCATTGACCGATGATGTGGCATTGATTGATGAGGTGTCACGATCCTGTTGGACTAAAATTCTTATGTATTATTGATTGGTGACGTGGCAGCATGTTAGTGGACCAAAAATCGCGCGTACGGTACATGCACATACACAGGATTATTTTCAATCAAACCGCGTCACTGTGCAAACCGCGTCACTACTCAAACCACGTGGTCAAACCGTGTTACTATTCAAACTGCGTACTGTTGATTGATGACGTGGCGCAATCCTAAGCATCCGATACATTTTTAATTCGATGGCCATGATTTACTCAATATATCTATAAAAATGGGGCTCTCCCCCCCCTAATTTGGCATCTCTAAATTCATTTTTCAGCTCCATTTTCTGTAATTCATTTTCTTTCTTGTATTTTCCATGTATTTTAATAAATTCCTATTTTACCCCTATTTCAATTATGAGTAGCTAATTTTCTTTCAAGCTTGGGTTGAAGTTAAAGTCTCAACATGTGCCATGGGTTTTATTTGGTAAATTTATTTTCTCTTCCCTTCTAATTATTGTGGGTGTTTTGACTTTTCGTTGACAAATAATAGTAATCTTATCTAGATATTGTCCTAATTTCACCGGCTCCCTAGTAGAAGGTTATATATTTGGCACGATAAGCCCTTAGCACCATATTGATTAGAGTGGGGTTCATAAGGTGTGGATTCCCCCCTCATGATTTAATTGGCACTAATAAGGAATATTTAGCCCATGGTGCATGTTGATGTAGATCCAAATACCCAAGCACTCAATTATAATAGTTTCCACTTTAATTTAATTCCGCCACTCCAATTTAAATTATAAGATAGTCTAAATCACTTTCACCACAAATCCAACCACCCTCATAGAAAATTAATTCTACATATAATTAAAATCCACCTCCTTGTGGGATCGACACTCGTCACTATTGATCTATTCTACATTAGATTCATGCACTTACGAGTTCAATAAAATTTACACAACAATGATAGCCCTAATTATGTGTTTTATCCAATCAGAACGTGCCATGTGGCGCAATCCTGAGCGCCCAAATTGATTTTATCCGATGGCCATGATTTACTCATTGTACCTATAAAAAGGGAACTCTCCGCTAATTCGACGCCCTTGAATTCATTTTTGAGCTCCATTTTCTATAATTCCTTCTCTATCCTGGTTTTTCTGTATATTTTAATAAATTCTCATTTTACCCATAGTTTAATTATGAGTAGCTATTTTTCTTTCAAACTTGGGTTGAAGGTGAAGTCTTAACATGTTCCATGGGCTTTATTTGGTAAATTTACTTTTTCTTCCCTTTTGATTTATGTGGATGTTTTGACATTTCGTCAATAGATAGTAATAATATTGTCTAGATACCGCACTGATATAACTGGCGCCCTAGTACAAGGTTATTACTATTTAGCACGATAAGCCCTTAGCACCATTTTGATTAAAGTGAGGTTCATGACGAGTGGAAATCCCCCTCATGATTTAATTGGCACTAATAAGGAATATTAAGTCCATGGTACATGTTGATGCAGATCCAGATACCCAAGCATTTCGTTTTAATAGATTTCACTTCAATTTATTCCCACCCTTTTAATTTAAATTTTAGGATAATCTAAATCACTTCCACCACAAATCCAATCACCAACTTAGAAAATTAATTCTACACATAATTAAAATCCACGTCCTCGTGGGATCAACACTCGTCACTATTGATCTAATCTATAATAGATTCGCGCACTGTGAGTTCAATAAAATTTGCACAACAATGGGCACTTCGATCTTTTATGGTCAGGCTTTTTACATTCATAGCATATGATTACCTCTTTCTTCTCTTTTTGGTTCTTCAGGTTTCTAAATTTTCTTCGGTCACTAGTTTTCTTGAAAAATTTTCTGAATCTCCTCGCTAGCATAGCCAACTCCTAATTATCCGGCTCATTTTCCCCATCACTCTTATATTTTGAGGCTTTGAGAGCAATGTTTTCTTCTTCTCCTCATTGCTTTTTTCCGCTGCCAAGTCTACCTCATAAGAAATAAGAGAGCCAATTAAATCATCAATAGGTCTCCATTCTTTTGGAAGTGACCTAATGATTTTCTTGACTTTCTTGCTATTTGAAAACGTTTTTCCTAGGGCTCCTAAGGTGTTCGTCCATAAATCGTGTATACATAGAATACACACTTTCATTTTATTCCATTTGGAACAATTCATATTAACGAGTGTATCTACTAATTTTAGACTCTTTAACTTGATTTGTGCCTTCATAAACAACTTCAAGTTTGTTCTAAATTTTATGAGCACTTTCACACCTAGACACTCTATGAAACTCTTTCTTGTCAAGTGCACAAAATAAGGCATTCATAACTTTGGAATTTAAAGAAGTTTTTCTCTTTTCCAATTCATTCCATTCCTGTGAAGGTTTTGGAATATCTTCCTCTACTTCATTCTTAGTCAAAGGCATTAATGGACCATCACACACAACTTCTCAAATTTCATAATCTAAAGCTTACAAATAAATTTTTATCCTAGTTTTCCCATATGGGTAGTCATTATCGTCAAAGAACGGTGGTCTAGTTGTCGACTATCTTTCCCTAAAGGTTGAGTCATTTTGGGTTGCCATGGATCTTTAGCTCTAAAAGGTTAAGTCTAAAAAAGAGCACCTTGCTCTGATACCAAATGAAATACAAGTTATGCAACCCAAGATGGGGGTGAATTGAGATTTTAAAACTTAAGCTAAGTAAACCACACAATAATTCAAACTAATGCCTTAATGGAATCGAAAGCAATAAATTCAATAAATTACAATAATAAAAGAGTAAGGGAAAAGAAAACAAACACAAGGATTTTTACGTGGTTCGGCAATCCCTGTCTACATCCATGCTTCCAAGCACACCAGGCTTGAGGATTTCATTATCCAAGCCTCTCAAGGCTTCAAATGCTTACAATTGACTTCCAAGTTATCAATGGACCTTTACAACAAAAGATTATCTCCAATTTCTTAACCCAAGTATATCCCAACACTTACAACCTGTCAATTTGATTTTACAAAAATGATTACAAAACTTTCTCTCACGCAATGTATTTGAATACAAATGAAAGCCCAATATGTGTGAATAAATGAAATGAATACATAAAGTTTATGCTTTAGATTTGTAGAGAAATACTCAAAATATCAAGCATTGCATCACATTAAATGAGCTTGATTGGAGCCAATTTATAGTTGAAGAAGAAAACTAGCAGTCATTGACTTTTTGGTGATAACTGTCTTGTTTCTTTTGTGAATCTGGTTAGTTGTTTTATGTTACTATTATGTTCAAAAAATTAAATTTTTGCACATTTGATATGTCTCTTTCTGAATCCAGTTAGCCGCTTTCATTCTAGAGAGTTTCTGCTCATAACCGGATTGCTACTTTGTAACATTCGGTTGGCCATTTTGCTATAATGACGGCTACAATGAATTATTTTCTAAAATTATAGTTTTATCCCAAAATTTTTTATAACTACATTATGGCCCAAAACGTTATGAATAGTTTCAAATAGGTCCAATTTCAGAATTTCTAAATAGTACTTATTAAAATCAAAATTTTTTATTTTAGTCCACATCTTGAAAAATAACTGATTTCATAAAAATATTTTCTTGTTATAAAAGCATAATGTGTAATTCTTTGTTTATCCAAAACATGTGGTTTGTTATCATCAAAATCAACATTTTATAGCCATATAGGCTAACACTGGTTACCACCAAGCTTAATGTCTAGTGGATGACATTTATCGTGTAATAAAGTGATATGGCTATATAATTCTGTATTAGCAATCTCTAATGCAATTATTTTCTATCTACATATTTCAACTTCACTATCTAAATGACATTTAACATCATTAAGTTTTCTAATTGTACATGTCATGACTTCATAATGGTTACAATACTGTATGGATGACGGTGATGATGACAACGATGCAGTTATGCACTGTCTAAAGGCTTAATTAAATGGCTAGCATAACAGTTTGATTCTACTAGTGTATTCAATTGCTTCATGAAATATATAAATCCTCTAAAGTGTGGATTGGGATAATCGATTGTTAGGCCAACTATCCTATTCCAGTGTGTATAAATATTTAGTTTTCTACCTTTAATTAATAAGTAAAATGAAATTTTTTTACTATTTACTTGTTCATTAATTTGTCAAAAATAATGCATGAGTGCATTGAGTACTTTTATTTTATCTTGTTAGTCATGACAATTCAACAAATTGTCTAAAATGCATTTCTAACTTCTAATAACTAAAATTTGCTTCTAAAACTCAAAATTGTTCCTGAATGAACTATTTAAGTATTATTGGTCCAAAATTAATAAAAGTGATCCATTCCTACAAAAAAAAATCATCAAGTAATTTGTCTGAAAAAGATATTAGCTAAAATATTATCTTCATCTACTATAAATTCAAACTTTGATTTATATCCTCGTCTTTTTATTACTTCTAACAAGTATATCCATCTTTTACTAATAAAATAATTTTTGTTTTCGAAGTTTTTCTTTTGTACTTTTTTTTTATTAAATTCTATAATGCTATTACAATATGTTCTTATTGTAGAAGTATCATTTTGAATGTATAAATGGACTGAATTTAAAAAAATTATTATTCATAAATTGCTAATTCTGTGCTTGATTTTTCTAGCTTGTGTCTATAAATTTTTCATAAGTATACGTTGTTATTTCTTTTTTTCCTTTGGATTGTATTATAAGGTTTTTATAATAATAATCATGTTCATCCTATACTATACGCATAAGTTCATATTTCTAACTATTCTTTTAAACTTTTGTATTAATTTTAGGACAATTATCCACCTACCACTTGTTTTTTAGTGTTTTTTAAAAAATACACATTTTTTTCCTTTTTACTGAAGTCCATTTGAAGTGTATTATTGCTCTGTTTCCATCATAACCTTGTTAGAATATAGCTAGCATCAAAGAGTTAAAATTGTCAGTTAAACTAAACACAAGAAAACGATGATGTATTCCCCTGACCAAAACAACCACCAAAAATTGGTGCTGTTGGCGTTGATGATACCCTTAATACCTAAATCAAACAAAAAAAAAAGAGATAAAAACATAAAATAAACCTAAATCAAAATTTCAAAGTCCCAATATCCAAATCAAGATTTTAGGGGACAAAAGTAATGGAGATTGTGAAAAACATGACTTTAGAGGCCTCATTTGGAAGAGAATAAAGCTGAGGACTGCTTGTAAAGCTAATGACAAGAAGCATCTCCTCTGAGTCTTGCACAACAAGGCTGTCTAAAGGGCATGTTTTGAGCAACCAACTTCGAGAACTTCAGTGTTTAATGCTGATAAAGGTGGAAAGGAAGACGATGGAGGTAGGCAGGCTAAGGGACAAAATTACTAAAAAATTGGACAAACCTTGAAGATAGATATTTTTGGGGAAGTGCATGCAATAGCAGCCGCAGACGATTTAGGTGGGAAGGAAAAGGTGTTTTAGGGTTGTTGATATTTTCTATCTAATTTGTTGCCAAAAAAATTGTTATCTAAGTTATTTATTATTTGATAGTTATTTATTTATATGTAACTTCTATTTAAGGGTGGCAATCTAAATCAACATTGAGTTGTTTAATTGGATTTGATGCAAATTAAATGAGTTTGCATTCGAAAAAAATGATTCGTTTAATAGATAGGTGAATTGGATTCAATTCGCTAATTAAACGAATCAAATCCAAGTTTAAAGAAATTGATTCCTTTATTCATTCAGAACTCATTTAATAAATGGGTCATAAACAAATTAAAATCGATCCATTTGTTAAATGAATTCATTTAATTAAATTAGTTTTTTTTTATCCTTGAACATGTGTGAAAGAATTTTAGAGTTTAAAGGATGGTATAGTAATTATTAATGATAATAAGTTTGTATTTTGTAAGATGTTAAATTTTGGTCTTTTTGTATTTTATTTTGCTTAGTTTTTATTTATTAATTATATTTTTGTAAACAAATTCATAGTCAATTCAATTTGTTATGTATTTGTTATAGGATAAACAAATGGTAAACGAATCTAAATTTAATTCGATTCATTTATTAACGACTGAACAAATTAAACAAATCAAACTGAATATTCATTTAATAAACGAATTGAATCGGAATCCTGAGATTTCAATTCATTTAGTAAATGAATCGAATACAAATAAGAAGAATTTTGTCCTAATTTGTTTAATATTTGATTTGAATTTGATTCATTTATATGCTTTGCCACCTTACTTCTATTATTTAATTGAGTGATCATATAACTACAAACTATTGTACAAACTTATCTTGTACAAACTTATTTGGCATTAAATCATTGGTTGAATGAAAATACAAAATAATAAAAATAGATCATGTGGGCCAAGAGATATTTAATTCAACCAATTTTATCATGTCACATCAGTTTGTACAAAATAAATTTATATAAGAGTTTGTGGCTATATTATTACTCTATTTAATTTACTCATTATTTATTTTTAAGATTTTTATTTGATAATTATTTATTATTTAAATATTTTTTTTGTGACCAACCCTTATTTGAATTTGATTGAGCTTATTTATAGTTAGAGCTGAAAAATAGCTAATGTTGACTTTCTACCCGAAATCGGATCACAGTTAACAGTTATCGATTAACCATTTTCACTAGTCCAAGTGACCGTTGTGCTGAATTTCAAATAAACGGCTGACCGTTTGCCACTATCAATTTGTCGTTAATTTCCAGACACTTGCAAAACAAATTTCTGCAATCAGTTCTTACTAAACAGTTGAAGGTTAGCATGGAATGACATTCTGGAAATTATCAGTTAGTCGTTTGAAGTTAATGGTTCGTCATTTAATTCCAGTAACCTGCAAAACTCATTTGCCTTATCCGTTTTTGCTAACCAGTTCAAGCCTAATGATTCATCATTCTTTGGAAATTATCGGTTCACAGTTTCAAAGTTAACGGTTCACAGTTTACTTCTAGAATCAAAGTTTTAACCAAATTTCGCAGGAAAAGATTTTCCGATGAAAGTTAACGATTATTCGTATTTCATGAACACATTTAGAAAGATTATACGACTTTTGAGAAATTGTTTATTAATGAAAACTCCAACATTTTAATCAAAAACATTTAAAGTTTGTTATCATCAAAATCAATGTAATGAACATCTACATGTTAACATTCTCCCCCTTTTTAATGATGACAAACTCTTTCAATATTTTACTCCCCCTAAATGTATGACCAATTACATTTTTAACCACAAATAAATTTTTAACCAATATGAATTTTTTCAAAAACATATCATTCAAAACATATTATTGAAAAATTTTCAAGATACAAAATGCCGGACATATCATATTTATCTCCCCCTTCACCATAAAAAAGAAATGGCAGAAAAGGATAATTGGAACATGATTAGTAAAACAAAAATAGCAAGATGAAGATATTACCCATTTTATGCGAGCAAAAATTTCGGCAAAAAATCCCCTTAAAAATGAACATATCCTCAAATACAAAATATAGTTAAAACATTTCCATATAAGCTTAAACAATTTGCACAAACTAACAACTCCCGCAATTCATCAATCCACACACACATACATATCCATCATCAAAATCATCAAGAAAGAGTTATGCAATCCAAACAAAAATATATATGTCAAAACACACATATAAACATAACATGAAATGTATGTGCAAAAAACAAGGTCAAAAACTAAGAGGGAGGTTGCGAAGATGAACTGCCAGGGTCATATCCAAAATAGCGAAGGAGGGTGCACTGTCCAGTAATGAGTTCGAGCTATTGGTCTATACACTGCTCCTGAGAGGTCTGAAATTTAGATTGGAGTTGCTGCTGTTGCATGGAGAGGATATCCATTTTGTCGAGGATCTGCTGCTGCTACTCAGAAAGTCTACGAACATCATCAACCAATTGCTGCAGAGTGTCCGAAACTGGTGGCTGCAAAGGAGCTAGAGGCTACTCGGGAGCTAGAGGATGATTAGTATCCATCTCACGCTCTTCAGTACTGGCATCAGCTGGAGGTTGGGGTACATATCGATGACTAGGAGCACAAATATCACTAGTAAGATCCCGACACCGATAAATGTTTTGAACACCCTCACAATGAGCAAAGCTATCAAGTGACAGAGCTTTCCTCGATGTATAAATGATATGTCCAACATTCGAAATTCCTAGTGGTTATTTAAGTCCTCAACATCAAATTCAATAGGAACACCCCCAATATGAGTAACTATCTTATCTAATCGAGTTGTAGAAATTTTCATGTTCAAATAGAAAACATGGACTAGATTAGGATATACTCTATCATCAAAATCTATAGACGACTCCCAAGGTAGTAGCATATTCCTAACACTTTTACCACAAACAATCATCTCTCTAAAGTCTTATATATCCACAAAATAAGAGTCAAGTACCTTCCGCCCCACAAAGCGGTCCTCGAAGTGCTTGGCCAATGAGGCTGTGGGGAAATGAATCCTTTCGAATTCAAAGGTTTCTCATGGAGGTATAAGAGTCCTACTGGGAGCAGCTTTTTGCTTCCGAGTTCGACGAGACGAGTCAGCCATAGATACGCTGAAGGAAATGGCGAAAATTTGAAAAAGGATGAAAATGGAGGAAATAGAATCGATTTAAGAGTTAAGAGAGAGTAGAGAAAATGATTTAGAGGTTCAATTTGGCCAAAAGAGGACAAAAAGTTGGCCAAAATCAAAGAAACCTATTTAGGTTTTGATTTGAGAAATTTGAATTTGGGGCTTGATTTGATGTTTTGAATTAGTAAAAGTGGTCTAATGAAGATTAGAAATCATTCTAACGGAGTGATTTGGCAAGAAAATGCAAGAAAAATGATGGATTGGAGTGAGAAAGATCTTCAGTTTCACGTCAATGGAGAAAACGGTGAGAGGGTACTGAAGATGAAGAAGAAAACTTGAGAACAATTTATATCGCATGAAAACGGTGAGCCAATAAATTCCAGAGACCACTTAATCAAAAATTATTAACGGGTAGTCATTAATGGTAAAGGAGTAAATTCCAGTGAGCTCTCTGTTTTTAATCGGTTTACCGTTTTTAACAAACAGTTTGCCAGTAATTTAAAGATATCATATCATAGTTTCTGAATTTAAACAGTACAACATTTATGGAGAAACGGTTATTCATTTATTTTATCTACAGTTTTGCACATTTGTTTTCATTTTTGGACAATAAATAATACATTCTAAGATCATTTCATTGATCTAAAATGTTTTAAGGGCCAATTTAATGCATGATTCATGAACTCACATGTATTCAAACAATCAATTTATATAAGCATACAAAAAAAAAACTAATAGTTCAAACACATCACTTATATAATATGCTCAAACACTTCATGGATATCAAAGATCATCAAGTAATCAATTTAAAAATACTCAATAACATGAGTAGAGATGCTAATGTGAAAATTTCATCATCCCAAGTTCATGCCGAATTTTTGAAAATTGATCTTTGCAAAGAGGTTTTGTAAAAATATCGGCAAGTTGTTTTTCCGTGGAAATAAACTTTAATGCAATATCTCCCTTTTGAACATGATTTCTCAAGAAATGATTTCTAACTTCTATATGCTTGGTTCTAGAGTGTTGAATGAGATTTTTTGAAAGATTTATAGCACTAGTGTTATCACACTTAATAGGAATTTGTTCAAGATTAATGCCATAGTCTTCAAGTGTTTATTTCATCCAAAGAGCTTGTGCACAACAACTACATGCGGCAATATATTCAGCCTTAGTGGTTGGGAGTGCAATCGAATTTTGTTTCTTATTAAATCACAAAACAAGTTAATGACCTAGAAAATGGCAAGTTCCACTAGTGCTTTTCCTATCAACTTTGTAACCGACAAAATTTGCATCCGAATAACAAGTTAAATCTATATGGGTTCCTCTAGGATACCAAAGGCATCTATGGTTCCACTCAAATAACGGAAATTTCTTTTTACAACAACTAAATGAGATTCCCTGGGACATGATTGAAATCTTGTACAAACATACACTAAATATGATATCGGATCTACTTGCGGTTAAGTAAAGTAAAGAGTCGATCATACCTCGATACATTTTGATATCAACTTCGTTGCCTTTTTCATCTTTGTCAAGTTTAGTTGTTGTGTTCATTTGAGTGCTTTTGGTCTTTGAGTCATCAATGCCAAATCTCTTGAGTAGGTCTTTCACATACTTGGCTTGATTTATAAAAATTCCTTCCTACTTTTTTTCTTCTCCTCATGCCCTTTTTCTGTTGCCAAGTCTTCTTTATATGAAATGAGATGACCAATTAAATCATCAATAGGTAATGTATTTAAATTTTTTACTTCTTCAATGGCAGTCCTCTTAGGTCTCCATTCTTTTGGAAGTGACCTAATGATTTTCTTCACTTTCTCGTTATTCGAAAAAGCCTTTCCTAGGGTGTTGACTATGTCTGTAAATCATGTATACATAGAATACACACACTCTACAATTCGTATTAACGAGTATATCTACTGATTTTAGACTTTTTAACTTGATTTGTCCCTTCATAGACAACCTCAAGTTTATTCCATATTTCTTGAGCACTCTCACAACTAGATACTCTCTGAAATTCTTTCTTATCAAGAGTGCAAAACAAAGCATTCATTGCCGTGGAGTTTAAAGACATCTTTTTCTTTTCTAATTCACTCCATTGACTTGAAGGTTTTGGAATATCATCTTTTACTTCATTTTTAGTCATAGGCATTAATGGATCATTACAAACAACTTCCTCAATTTTGCAATCTAAGGCATGCAAGTAAATTCTCATCCTAGTTTTTCAATATGGGTAGTCATTACCGTCAAAGAATGGTGGTCTAATTGTGGATTGTCCTTCCCTAAAGGTTGAGTCACTATAGGTTGCCATGAATCTTTAACTCTAGACGGTTAAGTCTAAACAAGAGCACCTTGCTCTGATACCAAATGAAATACTAACTAGGCAACCCAAGAGGGGGGGTGAATTGAGATTTTAAAAATTAAGCTAAGCAAACCACACAACAGTTTAATCTATTGCCTTAATCAAATTGAAAATAATAAATTCAATCATGCACAATATTAAAAGAGCAAGGGAAGAGAAAACAAACACAATGATTTTTACGTGGTTCGGCAAACCCCGCCTACGTCCACGCCTCCAAGCTCACCGGGCTTGAGGATTTCACTAAGCTAGCCTCCCAAGGCTTCAAACGCTTACAATTGATTTCCAAGGTGTCAATGGACCTTTACAACAAGAGATTATCCCCAATCTCTTAACCTAAGTGTATCCCAACACTTACAATCTTTTAACTTGATTTTATAAAAAGATTACAAATGAATCTCTCTTACACAATGTGTTTGATCACAAGTGAAAGCTCAATGTGTGAATGAATGAAATGAATACAAGGATTTAAAGCTCAATGAAAGTTGTATTCTCAATATTTTGCTCAATGATGATCGTTGGAATTCTTCTTGTTTGAATTGGATTGAGCTTATTTATAGTTGCAGCTAAAAAACTAGCCATTATAGATTGTCTGCTCGAAAACGGTTCGTCGTTAACCATTAACGGTTAACCGTTTAGGCTGGTCAAAGTTACCGTTGGACCAATTTTTAAATAAACGGTTTACAGTTTAGGATTACCCTTTCGCCGTTAAATTGTAGAAACTTGCAAAATAAATTTGGTTTAACCGTTCTTACTAAACGGTTCAAGGTTAGCAATCTGAAAATAATCGGTTAACCGTTTTCAGTAAACGATTCACCGTTATGTTCCAGAATCATCATTTTAACAATACTATGCAGAACATGCTTTCTGAAAATTATCGGTTAGCCGTTTGCTACAGTGAAATTATTTTCTAAATTTATAGTTTGACCCCAAAACTTTATAAAACTATATTATGGCCCAAAACGTCATGAAAGTTTACAAATAGGTCCAATTTCAGAATTTCTAAATAATGGTTTGTTAATCTCAAAACTTTCTGAAATTATGATATAGCCCAAAATACTATGACACTTTTCAAATAAGTCCTTCTCCAAATTTTCAAGCAATACTTGTTGATTTCAAAGTTTTCAAAACTCTTTCAATTAAATCATAAACTTGAAAAACAACCAATGTCATAAAATCGTTTTTCCATTAAGTATAAAAAATTTATGAAAATAATGATTTATTTAAAAAGAATAAAAATAATCAATTTCATAAAATCATTTTTCCATTAAATATAAAACCTTTATAATGTAAAAATAATGATTTATTTAAAATGTATAAAAAATAATTTGAGTTTAAAAGATTTATCATTCTTAATCTTGTTTGTTATCATCAAAATCACATTATGAAAACATGTATGTTAACAGTGGACTGTTCTTTCCTAAAGGTATAGTCATTTTGGATGAGTGTATGCAATAGTGGCTACAGACGATTTAGGTGGGAAGAAAAAGGTGTTTTAGGGTTATTGATATTTGCTATCTAATTTGTTGCCAAAAAAATTGTTATCCAAGTTATTTATTATTTGATAGTTATCTACTTTATATGCAACTTCTATTTAGAGGTGGCAATCTAGGTCAACATTGAGTTATTCAATTCAATTTGATGCGAATTAAATGGGTTCGTATTTGAAAAAAAATAATTCATGTTTAGGGGAAAAATAGGAAAGGTAGTAAAATGCCACGTGTCGATGAACGGAATAACTCCAGCACAGTCTGAGGTACCCAGCATGATTCGAGGTACTCCGCACAATTCGAGGTACCCAGCATGATTCCAGGTACCCCACACAATTAGAGGTACCCCACATAGATTGGGGTATCCCATGTAACTGGAGGTACCCGGCAGATCGGATGCAAGAAAACCCTCCGAAAAAGTCTGCCATGAGAAACTTCTCCACCTCTTAAAAGATAATATTCGATTTTGTCAGAATTAGGAATAAAAAACGTCGTGCTAAAAGGGAGGGGACAACCACCTGCCACCTCTGCCAAAAGTGAAAGACATTATCCCAAGGACAGTGGTCCTCAGCCACCTACCCGATAGCTACTGCAGAGGTACCCTGGATCACTCTCCAGCATGCACCACGTTTTCAAAGGATGAGATACGCCGCGAACATGTGCATAATGATCCAAAAATCATAATAAGGTAAAAAGACATTAGCCAAAAAGGATACGCCACGTGGCAGTTGAGGTACTCCATATATAAAAGTGCCTAGGTTTCATTCTCCATCAGACTCTCTTTCACTCACACTCTACAAAATAAGTTTTCTTCAACCTTAGAGGGCTGGCAAGCTCTTTTTACCATTAAAAAGCTTGAGTTTGCTAACTTGAGCATCGAAGTGTAAACGCCGGGGTACCCCGGCTTCACCTCTAACCTCTATTTCACTGTTTTGCAAGCGCAAAACTCATTTGGAAGGACTATTTTCTTGGTTCTGACCTTTCTTCATTGTTGTCACTCCCTCTTCCCTTCTCATCTCCTCGAATTTCAGATACACCGCACATAACAAACCGATGAGGTACCACGTCTCCCCTAAAAATATAAATTCATTGTTCTAGATAAGTTTACCTTTTCTTACCCCCAAAATCTATCAAAAACAATTGGCGCCGTCTATGGGGAAGCGAACAAAAAGCCTCCACCATGGTTACCAAACTAGTTATTGTGTGTACTCCAATACATGGCACCCAATGTACCTCCCGAAGGTTTAATGACGGATCCTATAAGGATGGGAGATGACAGCAATGGTGAAGGTAGTAAGCCCGTAAGAAGGGTAGCCCGTCTCAGCAAGGGCAAGGGTATCAAGCAATCAATAGGTATTTTTCAAGATGAGGAACTTATCTCTCACAAGCGTTTCGAGCATCTTGCCCATGCAATACTTAGGGTGGTTGGATCTTGGGCACCCGAAATTTCATTTTTACCAGTGATGCTAGATGCTCCACCTCAAACGGACCAACAAGCTTTGGTAAGAAAAGAGGTACCCGAGGCCAGCAAGCCAAAACATAGGCCTTCGTGTACCCGTTCTAAGTTTCAAACCGTGGGCTCCCGAGACGAGCGTTCCACTGCCACTTGCAATTCTCGCAGCAGCCAGAATACGAGACATGTAAAACGTGCCCACGAGGATCTCTGTGAAAAGTTAAACGCCAAAAATGCTTCTCAAATGGCGGCGACATCATCAAGTACCCCTTGAACTTGTGGAAAAAATGGAGAACTTGGAAGCCCAAGTGAAGCTCCTTTCCAAGAAGAAAAACATCACAAGTGCTCCAACACCAATGACCTACCAATTGCCATTCACTATGAAGATTCGGACGGCAGCTCTTCCTGAAGCGTTCACCATGCCTCAGATACCCCAGTACTCGAGTTCCACTGATCCCTCAGAGCATGCTGAGATATATCGTGACCAAATGCTTATCAAGGGTGTAGATGAGAACATCATGTATAGGATATTTACACACACACTCACAGGCCCCGCGAAGTCATGATTTCGGTCTTTGAAAGCGGGTAGCGTATCTTCTCTACACCAATTGTTATTCGAATTTACTAAGAGTTTTCTTATGTTTCCACTCAAGATAGGGCAGCCTCCAAACTTGCCTTTATCAAGCAAGGAGAAGCCGAACCTTTAGCGGAGTATGTAAGCTGTTTCCACCAAGAGGTGTTGTGAACAGGAGCATTTGGAAACAAACACACACTGACCCATTTTGAGAAAACTTTACGGTTGGGCAAGTTATGGCATTCTTTCCAAAATAAGTGCCCACTTTCGTATGGGGAAGCCCATTCCCTAGCATTGCAGCAGGTGGAGATGGATGAGAAATGCCAATTTAAGCACCAAGAAGATAAGGTCGATGTTACAAAGAACAATGAGAAGCCCAAGAAGACGGAGGCCCCAATACCGCGGGTACCCCAAACACAGAGCCCTTAACGGGCTGCCCCGTGGGAACGAGGGTATAACACTCAGGGTATCTCAAGGGTACCCCAACCTCTAAGATCGCCACCACCAGAGCTACGAGAGCCACCACCGAGGCCTCGGCACGAATCTTACCATCCGTTGAATCGTTCCCCAAAGCAAATTTTCTACCAGATTCGAGATAATGGCCTCCTCCGTCCTTCTAAGCCAATGAAGAAGTAGCCTAACATAAAGCGTAGCCTAAAGTATTGTGAGTTCCATGAGGACTTCAGTCATAGCACAACCGAGTGTTTTAGCTTGCGTGAGGAGATTGAATCTTTTATTCTTAGTAGGTACCTCAAAGAATTTGTTGCCGGCATGAGAGAGGCTCGGAAATCTATAGAGCAAGATAATGGCAAGCGGGTAGTTAATGGCAGCCGTGAATGAAAGGTGCCCCCAGGACATAAGAAAGGTTGTTTGTTCAGATGATCACGGGCAGACCGACCCTAACTGGCCAATCTGGGAGAGCCATCAAAAGCTATGGTAAATAATTGTCGTTAACCACCAATATTGGCAAAGAAGTCAACTTTAATGGACTGGGTACACAAAAGGTACCCCACCATCCCCCGCCTATTCTTTTCACAGAAGAAGATGCTGAGGGTATCTTGTACCCCCATGACGATGCCTTAGTAATTACGTTGAAGGTTGCTACCGATAGGGTAGCAAGACCTCTTGTGGATACCGACAGCTCCGTCGATATCATTTTCAAAGCGCCTTGGATCAGCTATTGATTGACTCGCCGAAGATCACCCTATATGCTACGCCTCTTATTGGGTTCGCCGGAGATATGGTTATCCCAAAGGGCATCATTACGCTGCCCGTCTCACTTGGTAAGGTACCCCATCGTGTTGTTTATATGATTGATTTTCTTATTGTGGATCACTCAGGTGCCTACAAAATTATATTGGGTAGGCCACTCTTAGTAGCAACTAAAGCGGTGGTATCCATGCACTACCTCGCCATGAAAGTCCCAGCCGCCCAAGAAGTTACACCATTAAAGGGGATCAGCAATTAGCTCGTGGGTATTACTCTGTGGTCTCCAATGTCACATACCAAATAGCTTTCGATCCGCCAATTGTTCTATAAATTTTATTGAACTAGTAAGTGCACGAATCTATTGTAAAATAGATCAATGGTGACGAGTGTCGATCCCACAAGGAGGTAGATTTTAATTGTGTGTAAAATTAATTTTTCTAAACGGGTGGTTGGATTTATGGTGGAAGTGATTTAAATTATCCTAAAATTTGAATTAAAATGGCGAGAATAAATTAAAGAGAAAACTATTATGATTGAAGTGCTTGGGTATCTACATCCGCATCAACATGCACCATGGGCTAAATATTCCTTATTAGTGCCAATTAAATCATGAGGGGGGAATCCACACCTCATGAACCACACTCTAATCAATATGGTGCTAAGGGCATATCGTGCCAAATAATAATAACCTTGTACTAGGGAGCCGGGAAAACTAGGGCGGTATCTAGACAAGATTATTACTATTTGTCAACGAAAACTCAAAACATCTACAAAAATTAGAGGGGAAGAGAAAATAAATTTACCAAATAAAGCCCATGACACATGTCGAGACTTCACCTTCAACCCAAGCTCGAAAGAAAATTACCTACTCATAATTGAAGTAGGGGCAAAATGAAAATTTATTAAAATACGTAGAAAATACAAGATGGAGAAGGAATTACAGAAAATGGAGCCCAAAAATGGATTAAGAGATGCCAAATTAGGGGGGGAGAGCCCCTTTTTTATAGATACATTGAGTAAATCATGACCATCGAATCAAAAACATTTCAGACGCTCAAGATTGCGCCACGTCATCAATCTTGTGTATATACATGTACCGTACGCGCGATATTTTGTCCACTAACATGCTGCCAAGTCACCGATCAACAATACATAAGAATTTTAGTCCAACAGGATCGTGACACCTCATCAGTCGATGCCACATCATCGATCAATGTCACATCATTGATCTGTTTATGTGAACAGTGTCGTGAACAGTGTCGCATACACTACCGTACACATGAATAGTGCCATTTTTCCTTTTATACTCTTCTTAAGGTTTTCGACCGTCCCGAGTTCAAAAGTGATGTCCGTTTTACCATCTGATCTCTCGTTCATTGTGAAATGACTATAATGCCCCTAAAATACATAAAATACTTAATTAAAATAAAACACACATAATTAAATCACAAGAAGCTTAAATACATAAAAGTAAGGGTGCTAGTAAAACTTGAAGTGTAAAATGACGATTTTTTCCTTTATAAATATACATTTTCTAACACTTAACACAGCCCCCAACCAGCTTATTGCTAGTCCCTAGCAAATAAAGCGAAAACAAAATTCAAATCCAATTTGTTTTTTTTAAAACACTCGTGTTTATTCAATCAGACTAATGATAGCAATCAAATAAAATTATAATCATTATCTCCAGTCTAAAGAAATATCACACCCACATCAACCATCCACATGAATCAGCCCAATAGACTTTGTCACAGCTACTTTCACGAATGACATGTTAAACCCCAAAATCTCACTAGAAATAGTGACACTCTCACAAAGAAATTAACCCCAATAAAAATAGTCATTCCAATGAAATGGTAATTGAGAGAAAATAATAAAGATGTGATATCACACGCTCTTACCAAGATGAAAGAAATATGCCCTCAGCTTAGAAATAATAAGATCTCAAATTAAACAAAAATGCTAGTTAACCCAATTTATTTATTTATTTATTTTATATTTTTTTTATGCACCACTACATCTTTTTAGCCCATATAATTAGCTTCTACTTCAGACTATAGTTTCCTAAAATCAAGAAGGACTTTTCTTAGGACGTAACGTAGGCTAGGGACATGGTCAACAAAGGAGGGGAAATAAGGAAAACAAAGTTTATGTTTGAGAAAAATGTAGAGATTTGTTTTTTCGAAGTTGTAAGGTGGATCTCACCTATTATTGTTATTTTTTTAAACAATAATTTTTTTTTGTTTTTTTTTATTTTTGTTAGGCACAACTTCACTGAACAAAATAATTATTTATATTTTTTCTCAAACATAAATAAGTGATGGAACTTGGAAGATATTGGGTAATACTCCAAATCGAAGTGGGTCAAGATGATAAGTTTGACAAAGAAAAGGTTTTTTTTTTTTGTTTTAGAAAGGCTCAAAAGGGTTACTTATGGATATTTCATAAAAAAGATGGCTAGAAAGGCTCAAACGGATCAAAGATGGCATTTCCATTGTCTTTTAGGGCTCTAAATAATCTTTCATATCTACTAGTTAGATGGGCCTCCAGATGTAACAACACACTTCTTTTTTTATTAATTTCACAATTTTTTTTAAGGGTTAACTCAATAGAAATCTAGAGATCTTGTATAAAATAATAAACTGCTAAGTTATATGAAGAATGAGCAAAAGAGTTACTCTCTAAGAAAAATGATAGGCTCAAAAACTTACTTGGCACTTATTATGACATGTTCATTCCTTCAAGCAACTCATATTTGTCTCCGACATTAACATGTAGAGTAGCTAACATGGCGTAACATCACTTAAGACCAAAGATAATACAAATACTAAAATTTGAAATTCATCACGTCATCCAATGCTAAAACAAATCACACAAATTATTATTATTTTTTTTTGTTCAAACAACATTTTACCCCCCAACCTATTCTAAATATGAAAGGAAAATATGCATGCAGAGATATGAAAATGATAAAGAAAAACTAATTAGAAAAGTTATACTTAAAATGATAGAAGAAGAAAATTATTTTTTTTTTAAACTAAGAAGATGCATTTCTCGAGGCACTACACTCCATATTCAGTCATTTTTTACTCAAAAATTTGAAAGTGTAAATTTATAAGGGAGAAATTATGGGGGAGAGCCCCCTTTTTATAGATACATTTAGTAAATCATAGCCATCGGATCAAAAACATTTCGGACAGTGAGGATTGCGCCACGTCATCAGTCAACAGTATACGGTTTCACCACGCAGTTTGAATAGTGACGCGGTTTAGTTGAAAATAATCATGTGTATATACATGTACCGTACGCGTGATTTTTGGTCCACTAACATGCTGCCACATCACCGATCAACAGTACATAAAAATTTTAGACCAACAGGATCGTGACACCTCATCCGTCAATGCCACATCATCGGGCAATGCCACATCATCGATCCGTCTATGTGAACAGTGTCGTGAACAGTAACGAATACAGTACCGTGCATGTGAATATTACCGTACATGTGAATAATGCCATTTTTCCTTTTATGCTCTTCTTAAGATTTTCGACCGTCCCGAGCTCAAAAGTAATTTCTGTTTTGCCGTCTGATCTCTCGTTCATTGTGAAATGACTATAATGCCCCTAAAATACATAAAATACTTACTTAAAATAAAGCACACATAATTAAATCACAAGAAGCTTAAATACATAAAAGTAAGCGTGTTAGTAAAACTTGAAATGTAAACTGACGATTTTCTCCTTTATAAATATACATTTTTTAACACTCAACACACCCCCCAACAAGCTTATTGCTAGTCCCTAGCAAATAAAGCGAAAACAAAATTCAAATTCTAAATTATTTTTTTTAAACACTCGTGTTTATTCAATCAGACTAATGATAGCAATCAAATAAAAGTATAAGTATTATCTCCAATCTAAAGAAATATCACACCCACATCAACCATTAAAATGAATCAGCCCAGTAGACTTTGTCACATCTACTTTCACGAATGACATGTTAAACCCCAAAATCACACTGGAAATAGTGACACTCTCACAAAGAAATTAACCCTAATAAAAATAGTCACTCCAATGAAATGGTAATTGAGAGAAAATAATAACGAAGTGATATCACACGCTCTCACCAAGATAAAAAAAATATGCCCTCAGCTTAGAAATAATATGATCTCAAGTCAAATAAAAATGCTAGTAAACCCAATTTATTTATTTATTTATTTTATATAATTTTTTTATGCACCACTACATCGTTTTAGCCCATATAATTAGCTTCTACTTCAGACTATAGTTCCCTAAAATCAAAAAGGACTTTTATTACGACGTAGCGTAGGCTAGAGACATGGCTAACAAAGGAGCGGAAATAAGGAAAACAAAGTGTATGTTTGAGAAAAATGTAGAGATTTTTTTTTTGAAAGTTGCAAGGTGGATCTCACCTATTATTGTTATTTTTTTAAACAACAATTTTTTTTTTGGTTAGCCACAATTTCACTGAACAAAATAATTATTTACATTTTTTCTCAAACATAAATAGGTGATGAAACTTATAAGATATTGGGTAATACTCTAAATCGGAGTGGGTCAAGATGATAAGTTTGACAAAGAAAATGTTTTTTTTTTGTTTTAAAAAGGCTCAAAAGGGTTACCTATGGATATTTCATAAAATGGATGGCTAGAAAAGCTCAAACGGATCAAAGATGGAATTTCCATCGTCTTTTAAGGCTCTAAACAATCGTTCATATCTACTAGTTAGATGAGCCTCCAGATGTAGCAACACAATTCTTTTTTTTTAATTTCACAATTTTTTTTAAGGGTTAACTCAATAGAAATCTAGAGATCGTGTATAAAATAATAAACTGCTAAGTTATATGAAGAATGAGCAAAAGAGTTGCTCTCTAAGAAAAATAATAGGCTAAAAAATTTACTTGGTACTTATTATGACATGTTCATTCCTTCAAGCAACTCATATTTGTCTCTGACATTAACATGTAGAGTAGCTAACATGGCGTAACGTCACTTAAGACCAAAAATAATACAAATACTAAAATTTGAAATTCATCACGTCATCCAATGCTAAAACAAATCACACAAATTATTATTATTATTATTATTTTGTTCAAACAACATTTTACCCCCCAACCTATTCTAAAAATGAAAGTAAAATATGCATGCAGAGGTGTGAAAATGATGAAGAAAAACTAATTAGAAAAGTTACACTTAAAATGATAGAAGAAGAAAATTGTTTTTTTTTTTAACGAAGAAGATGCATTTCTAGAGGCACTACACTCTATATTACGCCATTTTCGACTAAAAAATTTGATAGTGTATATTTATAATGGAGAAATTAGGGGGGGAGAGCCCCATTTTTATAGATACATTGAGTAAATCATGGTCATCGGATCAAAAATATTTCAGGCAGTCAGGATTACGCCACGTCATCAGTCAACAGTACGCGGTTTGAATAGTGACGTGGTTTGAACAGTGACGCGGTTTGGTTGAAAATAATCCTGTGTATATACATGTACCGTACGCGTGATTTTTGGTCAACTAATATGCTACCACGTCACCGATCAACGGTACATAAGAATTTTAGTCCAACAGGATTGTGACACCTCATCAGTCAATGCCACATCATCAGGCAATGCCACATCATTGATCCGTCTATGTGAACAGTGTCGTGAACAGTAACGTATACAGTACCGTATATGTGAATAGTGCCATTTTTTCCTTTTATGCTCTTCTTAAGGTTTTCGACAATCCCGAGTTCAAAAGTGATGTCCGTTTTGCCGTCCGATCTCTCGTTCATTGTGAAATAACTATAATGCCCCTAAAATATATAAAATACTTAATTAAAATAAAGCACACATAATTAAATAACAAGAAACTTAAATACATAAAAGTAAGCGTAAAATGACGATTTTCTCCTTTATAAATATACATTTTCTAACACTCAACACCCTCCTCAACAAGCCTATTGCTAGTCCCTAGCAAATAAAGCGAAAACAAAATTCAAATCCAAATTGTTTTTTTTTTTAAACACTCGTGTTTATTCAATTAGACTAACAATAGAAATAAAAAAAAGTATAAGCATTATCTCCAGTCTAAAGAAATATCACACCCACATCAACCATCCACATGAATCAGCCCAATAGACTTTATCACAGCTACTTTCATGAATGACATGTTAAACCCTAAAATCTCACTGGAAATAGTGACACTCTCACAAAGAAATTAACTCCAATACAAATAGTCACTCCAATGAAATGGTAATTGAGGGAAAATAATAAAGAAGTGATATCACACGCTCTCACCAAGATGAAAGAAATATGCCATCAGCTTAGAAATAATACGATCTCAAGTCAAATAAAAATCCTAGTGAACCCAATTTATTTTATTTTTTTAAAATTTTTTTATGCACCACTACATCTTTTTAGCCCATATAATTAGCTTCTACTTCAGACTATAGTTCCCTAAAATTAAGGACTTTTATTACGACGTAACGTAGGCTAGAGACATGGCTAACAAAGGAGGGGAAATAAGGAAAACAAAGTGTATATTTGAGAAAAATGTAGAGATTTTTTTTTTATAGAAGTTACAAGGTGGATCTAACCTATTATTGTTATTTTTTTTAAACAACAATTTTTTTTGTTTTTGTTAGGCACAACTTCACTGAACAAAATAAACTGCTAAGCTATATGAAGAATGGGCAAAAGAGTTATTCTCCAAGAAAAATGATAGGCTCAAAAACTTACTTCGTACTTATTATGACATGTTCATTCCTTCAAGCAACCCGAATTTGTCTCCGACATTAACATTTAGAGTAGCTAACATTGCGTAACGCCACTTAAGACCAAATGTAATACAAATACTAAAATTTGAAATTCATCATGTCATCCAATATTAAAACAAGTCACACAAATTATTATTATTATTATTTGTTCAAACAATATTCTACCCCCAACCTATTCTAAACATGAAAGGAAAATATGCATGCAGAGATGTGAAAATGATGAAGAAAAACTAATTAGAAAAGTTACACTTAAAATGATAGAAGAAGAAAATGGTTTTTTTTTTAACGAAGAAGATGCATTTCTAGAGGTACTACACTCCATATTCAGCCATCTTCCACTCAAAAATTTGAAAGTGTATATTTATAAAGGTGAAATTAGGGGGGGTGAGCCCCCTTTTTATAGATACATTGAGTAAATCATGGTCATCAGATAAAAAATATTTCAGACGCTCAGGATTGCCCACGTCATCAGTTAAAAGTACGCAGTTTGACCACGCGGTTTGAACAGTCATGCTGTTTGGTTGAAAATAATCATGTGTATATACATGTACCATACGCGCGATTTCTTGTCCACTAACATGCTGCCATGTCAACGATCAACAGTACATCAAAATTTTAGTCCAACAGGATTGTGACATCTCATCAGTGAATGCCACATCATCGATCTGTCTATGTGAACAGTGTCATGAACAGTAACATATATAGTACCGTACATGCGAATACTATCGTACATGTGAATGGTGTCATTTTTTCTTTTATGCTCTTTTTAAGGTTTTCGACCGTCCTGAGTTCAAAAGTAATGTTCGTTTTGCCGTCTGGTTTCTCGTTCATTGTGAAATGACTATAATGCCCCTAAAATATATAAAATACTTAATTAAAATAAAGCACACATAATTAAATCGTAAGAAGCTTAAATACATAAAAGTAAAGATGTTAGTGAAACTTGAAGTGTAAAATGACGATTTTCTCCTTTATAAATATACATTTTCTAACACTCAACACCCTCCCCAACAAGCCTATTGCTAGTCCCTAGCAAATAAAGCGAAAACAAAATTCAAATCCAAATTGTTTTTTTTAAAACACTCGTGTTTATTCAATCAGACTAATGATAGCAATCAAATAAAAGTATAAGTATTATCTCCAGCCTAAAGAAATATCACACCCACATCAACCATCCGCATGAATCAGCTAAGTAGACTTTGTCACAGCTACTTTCACGAAGGACATGTTAAACCCCAAAATCTCACTGGAAATAGTGACACTCTCACAAAGAAATTAACCCCAATAAAAATAGTCATCCAATGAAATGGTAATTGAGAGAAAATAATAAGGAAGTGATATTACACGCTCTCACCAAGATGAAAGAAATATGCCCTCAGTTTAGAAATAATATGATCTCAAGTCAAATAAAAATGCTAGTCAACTCAATTTATTTATTTATTTATTTTATATTTTTTTATGCACCATTACATCTTTTTAGCCCATATAATTAGCTTCTACTTCATACTATAGTTCCCTAAAATCAAGAAGGACTTTTATTAGGATGTAACGTAGGCTAGGGACATGGCTAACAAATGAGGGGAAATAAGGAAAACAAAGTGTATGTTTGAGAAAAATATAGAGATTTGTTTTTTGGAAGTTGCAAGATGGATCTCACCTATTATTGTTTTTTTTTAAACAACAATTTTTTTTATTTTTTTGGTTTTTGTTTGGCACAACTTCACTGAACAAAATAATTATTTACATTTTTTCTCAAACATAATAGGTGATGGAATTTGTAAGATATTAGGTAATACTTCAAATCGGAGTGGGTCAAGATGATAAGTTTGACAAAGAAAATGTTTTTTTTTTCAAAGGCTCAAACAGATCAAAGATGGCCTTTCCATCGTCTTTTAGGACTCTAAATAATCTTCCATATCTACTAGTTAAATGGGCCTCCAGATGTAGTAACACACTTCTTTTTTTTTTATTTCACAATTTGTTTAAGGGTTAACTCAAAAGAAATCTAGAGATCGTGTATAAAATAATAAACTGCTAAGCTATATGAAGAATGGGTAAAAGAGTTACTCTCCAAGTAAAGTGATAGGCTCAAAAACTCACTTGGTACTTATTATGACATGTTCATTCCTTCAAGCAACTCATATTTGTCTCCGACATCAACATGTAGAGTAGCTAACATTGCGTAACATCACTTAAGACCAAAGATAATACAAATACTAAAATGTAAAATTCATCATGTCATCCAATGTTAAAACAAATCACCAAATTATTATTATTATTATTATTATTATTATTGTTCAAACAACATTCTACCCCCCAACCTATTCTAAACATGAAAGGAAAATATGCATGCAGTGATGTGAAAATGATGAAGAAAAACTAATTAGAAAAGTTACACTTAAAATGATAGAAGAAGAAAATGATTTTTTTTTAACTAAGAAGATGCGTTTCTAGAGGCACTACACTCCATATTCAGCCATCTTCAACTCAAAATTTTGAAAGTGTATATTTATGAAGGAGAAATTAGAAAGAAGAAGAAAAATGATTGTAAAAAATTAAAATAAAGAAAAAGAAAATATCTAGAAATTATTTTTTTGTTTTTTGTTTTCAAACGAAGAAGATGCGTTTCTAGAGTCACTACACTCTATATTCAATCATTTTCAACACTAAAAGTTAGCCACGGTTAGTCTCTACAACAAAATATTAATAATAACTTAGCCAAGATTTCACAATTATCGACTATTCCCTCCCCCCAACTAGAACAAAACATTGTCTTTGATGTTTTAAAGGAAAATAGTAGAGTTTAGAAGACATCACTTGGGTGGTGCAACACATAAGAAAATATTTACAAGCGGAGAGTTAAATCAAATTTGTACTTCTTACTGCGGCTACTGTTACCATCATTATTTGGATGCTCCAACACAAAGGTCCAAGGGTCTGGCTTCGGTTTATAAGCTTATAACAGATCAAGTAGCTCATTAGCAGTGTGAGCACAAATAAAAAGCTTTTTCGCTATGGAATGAATGAAATAATTTTTTATTGCATGGTTAAGAAATGTGATAAAACCATCATAAAAGTTATTGACATTTAACAAACCGATGGGTTTCTGGTGAATGTGCATATGGGCCCAAGATGCTAATGTGATAAGTGCCTCTAGAGTTGCAAGATCTCTTGGTATGAAAATAAAAGCATCAGTATGATTAAGCATTTCAGTTATTCTTTCTTGCATACCTAAGACAATTAACTCTTCTCTAGTCGGTGAGTCAGACAAACTGCCCAAAGATTTTAGGGCTCTTGGGATGATGTGTAACACTTGGCTTCCTCTGACAAAAGCAGCTTCTGAGACCAATTTTGATAACCCTCGGTTACCTCCTCCATACACTAAGTGTAATTTTCTCTCTACTATCCTTCATCTAAGATCTATGGCTGCCTCAACGAACTCTTTATGTTTGTCATAGTTAAATCTAGAAAGCACATATATATTCTTGAATTGTCTATTAGGAGTAGCTACCATTGGAATATTTCTCAAAAACAATTCGTGAGTGCTTAACAAAAAGTCATATTTAAGAATTTTGGTGACAGTGGGTCATAACTGTGTATGAGGTAGCATGTCAGTGTCAAATAACGCATAAAGCACATGGCTCGCGAGTCAGAAAGGAAACAATAAAAAGAAAAAGAAACAATGATAAAATAAAATTATTAAAGACAATAATGGAAATGATAAAACAACGGTGAAATAAAATAACAGTGAAGTAAAAGGATATTTACAGGTAGTTGCGACTGTGGCTCATATTTTTTTCTGGTTTTACGTCCAGAAATGGCTTGAACGCTCTCTATGGGTCGAGGATAGGCTTCCCATCTAGTTTTCTTATAAATTGTCAAACAAGGTCGTTTATAGTCAGATTCCCGAGACTATATCGTGCATGCTCTTTCTGGAATAATAGCCGTAACTAGAGAATCGCTCCTTGCACACATCCATTGGGATGCATTTCAAGAGACAAAAGGATATCATCCAATGACTCCTTATTCAAGCCATCCCTAATGAATTGAATCTTATCTTCCCTGTTATCAGACACCATTCCTAAAGAACATGGGTTTTTATTGCAACTCATTCTGGCACACTTATAACAAGCAATAGAAATTCTTCGAGCTCTTCGTTTTCTTGCATAATTTCCTTTACCACAATTAGGCATGTATGCAATAAATTTTGGAGGTAACTCACCTGTCAATCGTACTTTAGCCTCGATTAACCAACGAATGTTAGCAGGTATGTTATTCGTCATGAGCAATCGCATGCATTCGGACCGAGCTTTATAGATTGTAAAGAGGGCATTATGAGGAAGTGAAGGGAATCGATTGTGAAGCTTTGCTAAAATCTAGTTTATGTCCATTCCTTCACCTCAGAATATCAGTTATTATCGAAAACTGAAATAACTGACTTGATCGTCACGAAGTACCGTTATCCACCACTTCACCGGGGTAACAAACTAAATAACACAAATAAAGAAAAGCAAACTAAAACACATAAAGAAAATTACAGTCGTCCTCTTATTGAATTTACCTCAAGCTCCAACTGGATGTTGTAGACACTTCTCTCAATGTCTCTGAGTTGGCTTTCTAAATCCTCAACAAAGGATACTAACTCTGGTGGTTGCAGAGCCCAAATACGATATGTTTTACAAAATCAAATCTGCCTTTTGAGATGAGATTTTACACGTTGAAGTGGTTTAAGAATGTCCAGGAGGAACTGTTTAGCTGTTGCACTCATTATTAACAATGATAAGAGAAAACTTAATGGTTAAACAAACACACTTATGAAAAAATAATTTCAATTAGCAAAAGAATAATAAAAAGAAAAAAATCAAATCATCGAAAAGAAAGAAAAAAACTCAATTCAAATCTGGTGGGTCACTCAAATTTATTTCAGTGTCCTCTCTATGTGGTTGGTACTCTAGATGTGGCTTTAATCTTTGACTATTAACTTTAAACGTTACACCGTTCTTTGGGTCCTTAATTTCAATTGCCCCATGTAAAAAAGCAATATGAACAATAAAGGGGCCATACTATTGAGAGCGTAACTTCCCTAGGAATAGGTGCAAGCGAGAATTGAATAAAAGCACCTTCTGACCTGGAGTGAAAGATTTTCTCATACTTTGCTTGTCATGGAAGTTGAATTTCTTGATGGCCCAATATGCACGATGCTCGAGTTCCACAGGTAGGTGGCAAGCTTTTCCATACATTAGCCTGTAGGGTGACATCCCAATCGGGGTCTTGAAAGTCGTTCTATATGCCCACAATGCATCATCAAGTCTTAATGACCAATCTTTTCTATCTGGCCTCACCATCTTTTCTAATATGTGCTTTGTTTCTCGATTGAAGATCTCAACTTGGCCATTGGTTTGTGGATGATATGGGGTCGCCACTTTGTAAGTGATTGAATACTTTGTCAAAAGAGTTTTGAATGCTTTGTTACAAAAGTGGGCACCACCATCACTGATTATCGCTCGAGGGAATCTAAAGCGTGAAACAATGTTGCTTTTCAAAAATCCTATCATCACTTTGTAATCATTGGTTCTACATGGAATTGGTTCTACCCATTTCGATACGTAGTCAACAGCAACCAATATGTATTAATGCCCAAAAGAAAGGGGAAAGGGTCCCATGAAGTCGATGCCCTATACATAAAAAATCTCAACCACTAAAATTGGATTTAGTGGCATCATATTCCTTCGTATAATGCTCCCCATTCGTTGACACCTATCACATGAAGAACAGAAAGTGTAAGCATCTTGAAATATAGTTGGCCAATAGAAACCACATTGTAAAACTTTAATAGCTATTTTCTTAACACTAAAATAGCCTCCACAAGTTCATGGCAGAATGAAAGGATATTCTGAATTTCACTCTCTGGGACACATTGTCTAATATTTGATTTGCACAATACTTGAACAAATACGGGTCATCCCAAAAGAAATTCTTTATTTCTGCAAAAAAATTGGCATTGTCTTGCTTGGTCCAATGCTCTGGAAGTTGACATGTAACAAGATAATTCACGATGTCAGCATACCATGGTAATACTTCCACACTCATCAATTGTTCGTCTGGAAATGACTCATTCAATGGTAATGATTCCATAATTGTGTCAAAATAGAGATGAGAGAGATGGTCAGCCACAACATTCTTTGTGCCTTTCTTATTTTTAAATTCCAAGTTGAACTCCTGCAAAAGTAACACCCAACGAATTAGTCTAGCTTTTGCATCTTTCTTTATGAGAAGATATTTAAGAGCAGCATGATCTGTGAATACAATTATTTTACAACCAATGAGATAAGATCGAAATTTCTCTAATGCAAACACTACTGCTAGCATTTCTTTTTCAGTAGTTGAATAGTTCAATTGTGCATCATTCAATGTCATACTAGCATAGTAAATAACATAGGGAATTCGATCGACTCTTTATCCCAATACTGCTCCTACTGTATAATCAGATGTATCACACATAAGCTCAAATGGTAAGCTCCAGTTTGGGGGTTGAATGATGGGTGATGATGTCAACAACTGCTTTAATTTTTCAAATGCCACAAGACATGAAGCATTAAAGATAAAAGGTACATATTTAGCAAGTATATTACATAAGGGTCTAGAAACTTTGCTAAAATCTTTAATGAAACATCTATAGAAACCAGCATGCCCAAGGAAAGATCTTACTTTTCTGACTGTTTTGGGTAGAGGAAGATTAGAAATGAGATCCACCTTGGCTTTGTCAACCTCAATACCTTTGCTCGAAATGATGTGACCGAGAACAATACCTTGTTTTACCATAAAATGACACTTCTTCCAATTTAAGACTAAGTTCTTTTTTATACATCTCTGCAGAACTAGTGTTAGATGATGTAAACATTGATCAAACAAGTCACCAAAAATAGAAAAGTCATCCATAAAGACTTCAAGGAATCGTTCAACCATATCAGAAAAAATGCTTAACATGCATCGTTGAAATGTAGCAAGTGCATTACATAATCCAAATGACATCCTGCTATATGCAAAAGTGCCAAAAGGGCAAGTGAAAGTGGTTTTCTCTTGATCTTTTGGTGCTATGAGAATCTGATTATATCCTGAGTAGCCATCTAAAAAGCAATAAAATTCATGACCTGCTAATCTATCAAGCATTTGATTGATAAAGAGTAAAGGAAAATGGTCTTTACGTGTGGCAGAATTCAACTTTTTATAATCAATGCATACAAGCCATCCTGTAGTAACTCTAATGGGTATCAATTCATTATCAACATTGTTAGCTACTCTGACTCCTAACTTTTTGGGGACAACTTGCATAGGACTAACCCATGAACTATCAGAAATTGGGTAAATGATACCTGCATCTAATAGCTTAAGGACTTCAGTTCTAACAACTTCTTTCATGTTAGAATTTAACCGACGTTGTATTTCCCTAGTAGGTTTAGCATTTTCATCAAGGTGAATGTAATGCATGCAGTTTATTGGGTTTATACCTTTTATGTCCGCTATGGTCCATCCTAATGCTCCTTTGTGCTCTTTTAAAACATCCAACAACTTACCTTTTTGTTCGTCATTTAGAGATGATGAGATGATTACCAGCAGAGTACTTTCTTCTCCCAAAAATGCATATTCCAAAGTGTTGGGTAATGGTTTAAGCTCGAGTTTCGATGGTGATTCTGATGATGGGATGAGTTTCTTCTCTGATGGTGCTAGTTGTTCAACTCTTGACTTCCATTTATTGGTATCCATGGATAGTGCTGAGTCAAGTAGAGCATTGACCTCATTGACTGATCTGTTAATATCAAAATCCGAACCAAATTAAGTTAAACATGTTTGTAAATGATCATCACTAAGGTTTGAAAGAAAAGTATTATCAACTAATGCTTCTATTAAATCCATATCAATAATTTTATCATCTGCATTGTGAGGTTGTTTGGCAATGTTGAAGATGTTTAGCTCCATAGTCATGTTGCCAAAGGACAACTACATATTTCCAATTCTACATTGAATGTGAGCATCCGCAGTTGCCAAGAAAAGTCGGCCTAGAATAATGGGGATGTGCTTCCTTGAATCATGTATTGGTTGAGTGTCAATTACAATGAAATCAACAGGAAAATAAGCACGTCCTCCACAATACCACGAGGTATTTTCGTGGACCGATCTGCAAGTTGTAATACCACTGGAGTTGGGTGTAATTCTCTCAGTCCAAGTTTTACAAATACTGAATAAGGCAACAGATTTACACTAGCTCCTAAATCCAACAAAGCATTCTCAATTGTGTGGTTTCTTATACTACATGAGATAGTGGGGGAACCTAGGTCTTTGCATTTTAGAGAAATTTTGTGTTGGAGTATAGAACTAACATTTTCTGTTAAAAATGTCTTCTTTTGAACATGAATATTTCTCTTTTTAGTACAAAGGTCTTTAAGAAACTTGGCTTAAGATGGAACTTGTTTTATAGCATCAAGTAAAAAGATGTAAACACTTACCTATTTGAAGATTTCAATAATCTCACATGTGGATTTTTCTTTTTTTCCTTTAGCTAACCTCTGAGAAAATAGAGCTTTCAGAATGTATTCTCATGGGTTGGTTTTTTCTTTCTCCTCCGATGGTGAGTCCTCAATATTCACAGGCACAATTTGATTTTCTTTTGTCACTGGCATCTCCACTTTGTTGTCGACTTCTTTTCCTTTTTACAAGGTCATGACGGCTTTGACCTCTCCATGTGGTGAACTAGTACTTGGTTCATGTACTCCTTTAGGATTAGGCACTGGTTGACTTGGAAATTTACCTTTCTCAACAGTCATTGCCAAGGTCTGAACTGAAGAAGCAAGTTGTCCCACCATCTTTTCGAGGCTTGAAACTGGTTGGGCTTATGAGTTGAAACCTGATCTTATCTCATTTCGTAGTCCATCAATGGTGCGGTTCTGTTGCTCAATCGTAGAGTGAGTAACATTCTTGAAATTCTGGAATGCATCCTCCCATGGTCTGGGTTAAGAGTAATTCTGGTTCTGATTTTATGGTCTAAATGGTGGCTGAGAGGCTTGAGGAATTGGTTACATTGGTGGAGCTAGAGCTGCTGGTCCATTCTGTTGGAATCCTTGAGACCATGAAAAATTGGGGTGGTCTCTCCATCCAAGGTTATATGTGTTGGAGTATGAGTTGTAATTTGATAGTTTTCTCATTACACCTATGGCATTGGCTTGATCTGAGTATAAGTCATGGTCTTGTGGTTCTGTTGATTTAGCAATCGATAACGATGCTATTTGTCGAGAGAGACCTTAAATTATCGCTTTGACTTCTTTAATTTCTGAACTTGACTCGCCAATGTGAACCTCATTTACTCCCTTAATTCTTTTAGTGTTCCTGAGCGATCCACTCCGTTGTTGGGAATTATCCGCTTGTCGCTGGAAGAATTCTCAAATCTCTGATGCATTTTTTGACATTAGGTCTCCTCCACTTGTTGCCATTAGCCATTCTTGCACATTTCGCAATAATTCTTCCAAAAAGTATTGACATTGGTGTCATTTCTCGTACCCATGATGTGGACACTTCAAGAGTAGCCCATTGAATCGCTCCCATGATTCGAAAAACTACTCGTCTTCTCTCTAGGTAAACTTTGAAATTTCCCTACAAATAGCATTGGTTTTATGCACTGGGAAATATTTATTCAAAAATTTTGTTACCATTTGTTCCCATGATGTAATGCTATTAGCAGGCAATGTATTGAGTCATGAACGAGCTCTATCCTTTAAAGAAAATAGGAATAGTCTAAGTTTAACATCATCATCTGAAAATTTCTCATATTTAAATGTTTGACAAACAGTATGAAAATTATTCAAATGATTATATGGGTCCTCATTTTCTAGGCCATAGAATGTTGGGAGACAATTTAGCACACTAGGTTTTAATTCAAAACTCCTAGCAGTTACATTTGGGTATCTTATGTGGTGCTTGTTGTTGCAAATCCATTTCAATTTTATTTTTATCGTGTTTGTGTGTACGAAGTGTTTTCTCAAGTTCAAGGTCTATAGGCTCAAGTAGGGATGGCAAAATCCGGGTCCGGGTTTAGCCTTCCCGGTTCCGGACCCGGACGCCATTTTCTTTCTCCCGGACCCGAATTAAAACCCGGTTATTTCACTCCGGGTCCAGTACGGGTTCAACCCGGAAAAATCCGGGTTTCCGGATTCCGGGTTTCAAACCCGGATACCTATATGAATTTTTCTTTTCCACTTCCCTTAAGGCCATGGATACAATGGGAAAAATGGTACAGCCGCATAGCAATTTCACCCAAAAAAGCAAAAGCAGCAGAATGTGAAGCAATGCAATTATAGAATCCAACTACTACAACAAATAAGCAAGCAAAAGAACACAAGCTACAAAAATTACAAACACAGATCATCTCCCTGATCACCATGTTCACCGTCACCAAATTCAGCACCAACCTCCTCATAATCCTTCCCCAAAGCCGCAAGATTCTCGCGGGCTTCAAAGAATTCACCTTTCTTTATGCCCTCTAAACATTACATCAAATCAAGTTTGTGGTCAATGCGAGAAAACACCTTGGCCTCACAAGCTGAGTTCAATATCACGCACACAGCCTCTACACCTTCGCGAGATCAACACATCCGTGATGGCAGCAAAGCAGCAAAGGGGCGTCACAATGATGGCAGCAAAAGGGGCATCACGACGATGGCAGCAACAGCAAAGCGGCGTCACCACGATGGCAGCAAAGCGACGTCACCACGATGGCAGCAAAGCGGCGTCACCACGATGGCAAGAAAGGCAATAGTTGGTGGCTGTGTTCGATTAACGAAGAGAAGAGGAAAATGGTGGTGGCTGTGTTGAGAGAAAGTTGTAAAGTATAAACTAGGGTTTCCTCTTTTCTTTTTTATTCTTTTAACTTTTTGTTTTTTCTATTTATATTAAGAAAAATTAAAAAAATAATATTAATAATAAAGAAATCCGGGTCCGGGTTCCGGATATACGGGTTGACTCATTCCGGTTCCGGACCCGGATACGTCCGGGTTTATTATTTTACTTCCGGATCCGGATATTATTTATATCCGGTACGGGTTGAACCCGGTCCGAATTATCCGGGTTTATGCGGGTCCGGGCCGGGTCCGGGTTATTTTGCCATCCTTAGGCTCAAGATTAGGTAATATGACATTCGACCATGCATGCAAAGAACACAAAATAAATGGGAACAAAACAAATAAAAATAAAGAAGAAGGAGAAATTATGGTACTAAACTTATCACGCTGTTACAACATTTCTATAAAAACACACTAAAACAAATACGTGAAATAAATTAACTAAAAATAAATTAATATGATAAACAAAAAATTACAAAGAAAAATTAATTATACGAATTAAAATAACTTACCTCCCCGGCAACAGTGCCAAAAACTTATTGTGTAAATTTTATTGAACTCGCAAGTGCATAAATCTATTGTAGAATAGATCAATGGTGACGAGTATCGATCCCACGAGGAGGTGGATTTTAATTGTGTGTAGAATTAATTTTTCTAAATGGGTGGTTGGATTTGTGGTGGAAGTGATTTAAATTATCCTAAAATTTGAATTAAAATGGCGAGAATAAATTGAAGAGAAAACTATTATGATTGTAGCGCGTGGGTATCTGGATCCGCATCAACATACACCATGGGCTAAATATTCCTTATTAGTGCCAATTAAATCATGAGAGGGAATCCACACCTCATGAACCACACTCTAGTCAATATGGTGCTAAGGGCTTATCGTGTCAAATAATAATAACTTTGTACTAGGGAGCCGATGAAACCAGGGCGGTATCTAGACAAGATTATTACTATTTGTCAACGAAAAGTCAAAACATCTACAAAAATTAGAGGGGAAGAGAAAATAAATTAACCAAATAAAACTCATGACAAATGTTGAAACTTCACATTTGACCCAAGTTCGAAAGAAAAATAACTACTCATAATTGAACTAGGGGCAAAATGAAAATTTATTAAAATACGTAGAAAATACAAGATAAAGAAGGAATTACATAAAAAAGAGCCCAAAAATGGATTCAGAGATGCCAAATTAGAGGGGCAGAGCCCTTTTTTTATAGATACATTGAGTAATCATGTCCATCGGATCAAAAACATTTCGAACGCTCAGGATTGCGCCACGTCATCAATCAACAGTACGCGGTTTGAATAGTGACGCGATTTGGTTGAAAATAATCATGTGTATATGCATGTACCGTACGCGCGATTTGTGGTCCACTAACATGTTGCCACGTCACCGATCAACAGTACATAAGAATTTTAGTCCAACAGGATCGTGACACCTCATCAGTCAATGACACATATCGGTCAATGCCACTTCATCGATCCATCTATGTGAACAGTGTCGTGAATAGTAACGTATACAGTACTGTACATGTGAATAGTATCATTTTTCCTTTTATGCTCCTCTTAAGGTTTTCGACCGTCCCGAGTTCAAAAGTGATGTCTGTTTTGCAGCCTGATCTCTCGTTCATTGTGAAATGGCTATAATACCCCTAAAATACATAAAATACTTAATTAAAATAAAGCACATATAATTAAATCACAAGAAGCTTAATTACATAAAAGTAAGGGTGTTAGTAAAACTTGAAGTATAAAATGACGATTTTCTCCTTTATAAATATACATTTTCTAACACTCAACACCAATCAAGGGGTACCCCAGTGGTAGCAAGCCCACACTTTATCCCTCAAAGCGAGCACTTGCTAGACAGCGGAGAGCGGTGCTCAAAAAAGCTTCTCAGGTAGCCGACCCACCGAAGCAATTAGGAACCTCACCAATGGGCGTAGAAGCAGTTGCTCATGATAGCTCAGGGGTACCCCACGGGGACCAGGTTGGGCACAGATGTGAATTTGAGGCACCTTTGGATCCCCGAATTTTGAAAGATGAAAAACGGGGTACCCCGGTTGAAGACCTTATTTCAGTCTCGATTTGTGACACCGACCCAATAAAGATCGTGAAAGTAGGCTCAAATCTTTTGGAGGACCAACAAGAGAGGCTCATCAACTTCCTACGCGAGCACCGCGACGTATTCGCCTAGTCCCACTCGAATATGCCGGGTATCTCACCTTTCCTCTCCTGCCACAAACTCAATATCAGCCCACATCATAAACCGGTGAAACAGAAGCGTCACACCTTCAACCAAGAGAGGTACGACGCAATTGAGCAAGAGTTAGACCACCTGTTAGCAGCGGGATTTATTCGGGAAGCAATGTACCCCGATTGGCTATCGAACATTGTTCTAGTTAAGAAATCAAATGGAAAGTGGCGTATGTGTGTGGACTTCACCAATTTGAACAAGTCCTACCCCAAGGATAGCTTCCCGCTTCCCTGGGTAGATCAGTTGGTTGATGCAACAGCGAGACATGAAATGATTAGTTTTATGGACGCCTTCTCCAATTACAATCAAATCCCAATGTACGAACCCGATCAAGACAAAACGGCCTTCATCACCAATCGTGGGTTATACTATTATAAGGTTTTGCTGTTTGGTTTGAAGAATGCCGAAGCTACTTATCAGCGGCTTATGAACAAAATTATCAAGGAGCAAATCAGGCGCACAATGGAGGTGTACATAGACGATATGATCACCAAATCGGTGCATACGGGGGAACACCTGGGGCACCTCAGAGATACCTTTACAGTTTTAAGAAAACATCAGATGCAGTTTAACCTTGAAAAATGTGCGTTTAGGGTTACCTTGGGTAAATTTCTTGGGTTCATGGTACAACAATAGGGGATTGAGGCCAACCCCAATAAAATTCGTGCGGTTCTTGACATGAAGTCGCCACGCACCATCAAGAAGGTTCAAAGCTTGGCAGGCCAGGTAGCTGCCCTGAGCTGCTTTATCTGCAAGGTTACCGACTAGTGTAAGCCCTCTTTCGAAGATGTCGAAGGCTTTGGGAGCAAAAAACGTACACATCAAGAGCGACTCCCAGTTTGCGGTAAGCCAGATTACCTCACAGTATCAAGCGAAAGAGGAAAATATGAAGGAGTACCTCGGGAAAACCAGAAAGTTGATGGCCTAATTTTGTGAAGAGGGTACCCCGACTAGAGAACAGCGAAGCTGACAATCTGGTAAAAATGGCGTCCCTTGGTGTAGCTCAGTCAGCTGGCCCCATCACGATGGAACACATCCCCGCCCCCAGTATTGATCTCCTAGAGCAATTGGAAGTAGGATCATTGTCCAATGGGATACCCTGGATGGCGCCTATCATAAGGTACCTCATGGACGGGGACCTCCCCTTAGATAAAAGTGAATAGAAAGTTAAAGTATAAAGCTGTGTGGTATTGCTTGATCCAGGATACCCTATACAGAAGAGGGTTCACTCTTCCTTACCTTAAATACTTGGGAAGTGACGAGGTCGAGTATGTTATGAGGAAGATACATGAGGGGATTTATTGCAATCACTATAGAGCACAATCACTGGCGCAAAAAGCTCTCCGTCAGGGGTACTACTGGCCTACCATACGGGAAGATGCTAAGAATATGGTACGAAGCTGTGACAAGTGTCAAAGGTTAGCCAGGGTACCCCACCTACCCCAGAGAAACTAACAGTTATATCTTCCCCTTGGCCCTTTGCTATATGAGGGGTGGACCTCATTGGCCTGTCACCTACCGGGAAGAGACAAGCAAAACATATAATCGTGGAGGTAGATTATTTCACAAAGTGAGCAGAAGCGGAGCCACTAACAAGCATTATGAAAAGGAAAATCATTGAATTCATTTGGAAGAACCTCATTTGTAGATTTGGGATCCCTTCTGCAATTGTTAGTGATAATGGCAAGCAATTCGATAATGAAAATTTTCAAAGTTTTTGTTCGGAGCTTAGGATAGCCAACCGGTTTGCTACACCTGCCCACCCCCAATCTAATGGGTAAATCGAAGTCGTTAACAAGATTATTAAAGGTATCATGAAGAAGAAATTGGAAGAAAGAAATGGAGTGTGGGTAGACGAGCTACCTGGGGTTCTTTGGGCCTACCAGACTACTCAGAACACCTCCACCCGGGAGACCCCCTTTTCCCTCGCATTCGGTGTTAACGCAGTGATTCCAGTGGAAATTGGGTACCCTCTCAGAGGGTCAAATACTTTGATGAGGCTGAGAACACCTCCTTGATTGCTTCAAACCTTGATTTGGCGGCTGAAAAAAGAAATAGAGCAAAATTGAGGACAACTATATACTAGCATCGCATTTTCGGGTCTATATGAAAAAAGGGTACGCCCACAATCCTTCAAGAAAGGAGACTTGGTCTTGCGGGGGGATAACTCAGAATACTAGGGTACCCTGCGAAGGCACTTTCGGGGCAAATTGTAAATGACCATACTGCATCGACAAACCCGTTGGGTCAGGTGCATACAGGCTACTCCACATGGATGGAACAATTGTGAGGCACCCCTGGAATGCTGCAATGCTACGGAAATATTACTAAAGGACAATGTCTTAACCTTTAGTCTTCTGCTCTTATTTGCTTTCTTTAATGTTTGTGTGTGGTGGCCCATATGGGGTACCCCAAATGCCCTATGTTGGTCAGTTGCAACTTTAGAATTTCTTTAATTTCCAAATGAAAAGATAAGAGGTCTTACGATCTCCCATTATCCTTAGGGTAAAAAAGCTAAGTCATGTATTGATCAACGCTTCTCTTATCTATAAATACATTTTCTTTATCAACAAAAATGATATGTGTTCTTTATTTTTTCACCACTTTGATTATCAAAATGCGGATTACATTCATTTATTGCCATTAATATACTCTCACATCTGATTATATACAATTTTCGCCATGCGCCTGTCAATTATGATTAACCTATTACAGGACCAGCAAGGGTACCTGACATATCTAGATCATGACGATCTATTTAAAGCCAAGATTGGCAAGGGAAAGAACAGCCCAAGGATAGCCTTTCTATAGAAGCATGACAAAGCTACCTAAATAAAGAGAGGGAGTGTCAAAAAAGACCCGAGGGTGAAGTAAAGCCGGCATACCCTAGCGCCACAAGGTTATGCTTGGGTATGAGAACACCCGCACCTTCGTCTTCTTACTTGAGCAAAGTAGGGGATAGGCCATTCAAACATTCGAAGAAAACTTCGAAAGAGCAAGAAATTAATTAGTTGGACCAATTGCGCGCTCTCAATTTTAATCAAGATGTCGTGATGATGTTTTGATTACCTATTTATGGAGGATCTGCAATAATTTTCTAAAAGGACATGCATCAAGTGCGTTAATCTGCATAAACTAGCAGGCGACTGATATCGAATGTTTGTTAGGTACCTGGGGTACCCCATTTAAAAAACAATTCATCACATATAATGGGAGGTACCCTAGAAATTTACAAGATAACAGTCTGGCCCAGCATTCATTAGCAGAACAACAAGGATGCAAAATACAAGCTCAAAATATGGAGGGCTCGATAGCATAGTATCATAAAAAAAAAAGATCTCAGTGATGCAAAATATCCTAAGAAACCTAAAAGAAATAAACAAGTTCCAAATAGCAAAATGTGGATAGATCTAGAAAAACAACAGTAATATAAAACGACTACACCGAGGGTGGAATATAGTCCCCACGATCCTTCCCCAGAGGGTGATCAGTAGAGGACTCTGAGGTACCCGGAATGTGAGTGGCCGAAGCAGGGGCATCTAAGACAGGCAACGGCTGAAGCAGGCGGGGTACCCTAGGTGACCCAGAAGGGGTACCCGACTGTGCATGGGAAGACTTATTCATTTCTTCAATCGTCTTAAGAACCGTAGCCTTGTTGACATATTTCTCCATGCAAGGTACCTCCAGTTCTGGATCCACTCTCCATACCTCCGTCATGATAAGAGAGAATGCCTCATCTGCCATCTTTCTTTGTCAGGACAGTAGATCCTCGTTTGTGGCCCTCAACTCATCGCAGTCCCTGTCCACTTGAGCTTTCTCTCCAGATAGGTCAGTAAGGCGTTCTTATAAATTTTTTACTTCTCAAGCAAGCTTGTCCTCGCGAGACTGTCGACTTTGGAGCTCACCCCTTAATTTTTCGACCTTCGATTGGGTAGCAACAAATGAGTCAAGATCTGGAAGGCAGTGGCTGAAGAGAAATGATGCCTACAAATTGTTAAAGACATGTTATATAAATGTGTATAACAATAGGAATAAATAAATAAATAATGGGGGGTACACCCGAGGTACCCCAATAAAGCATACCTCTTGGGTAGCCCTAAGTGTCTGACCGTAGCGCTTGCTCAAACTTATCTTGTCCGTCTCTTTAGCGGCCTCAGGGGTAACACTTTCAGCAGAATAATAGAAACATTGCGCCAAGTGTGAAACCTTCTTGTTGGATGTCGGGTCTAGGTCACCCTTGCATAATTCGTCGGGTAAAAAGGAAATCAACCCGAATTTTCTCTTTTTAGAACGAGGGGTACCCTTCGACTCGCTATGGGAGGTACCCTTTGATTTCCCCTTCCCTCCGGGAGCTCGAGGTGGTCGGGTATTTTTCTGAGGTAACGTTGAATCCTGAGATCCAGAAGCTCCACCCACTACCATTTGGAAGAAAGCATCAAAAGCGTCACCCGCTGACTCCATAACTGCACCCAACGCACAAAAGTAATGTTAGCCGGACAAGCACCAAATACTACAAATGAAAAAATGGCAAACAAAAATAGGAAAGCCAAATAAAGAACGCGGTGATAACGGAGTACCCCAGTCCCGTAGATAATAATAGGGTACCCCCCAACACCCAAATCATACATGAGTCGCAACTAGAAGCAGGTGGAAAACCTCGGTTAATCAACCTCGCTCTCCCCAACCTGCTCTCCTCTAATACATCACTACCCTTATGTACACCTCGAAGCCTCTCCACAAACTTCTTCACCTCTTCCCCCACCTTCTAAATTGGGCATGATCTTTTGGCCCATATCACACCTGCAAAATCATGGAGAACCCAAGATTAGAGAAACATTTATACGAAGGATTACAGTAAAGAACAGTAAACAAGGGAGATACTTACAGTTTACACTGAAGGAATTTAGAACCTCCACATGGTTGCCTTTGTCACCTAGAGTTTCTATCCCCCACTTACCTTAGCAACAAACCACCCTTTTTTGTAACCCTTCTTCAAGGCAGGGTCCCCCTTAACGAGATTGCCATGATCACTCCAAGCAGCGAAGTAAGCAATAGCAGGACCCTTAGGCTTTTTGAGTCGGTAAAGGCCCCTCAATTCCCGAATAGAAATATCACACCTCAATACCTCCAACCATAACACCTGCAAGCCTGTAAGTGTCCTCCACCCTAGAAGGGACAGCTGCCCAGGGGCCACTCCCAAATAACTAAAAATCTTCATATGGAAAGGTTGGAGGGGCAGACGGAGTCTAAGATCAAAGAGGTCAATGTAAAGAGCAATCTCGTCAGACTTAGGGCACTCGGGTCGCTCATCTACATGGGGAACCCTAAGCTGGACAGAGGGAGGAATATTGTAATTGGTTCTAATTTGTTCTAACTCCCCCAAATTAGCCCTCCTAGTGCCTAGTGAATGAAGCTTATAAGATTTTAAAAGTGTGGCAGAAGGAGACTTGGGAGGCCAATCTGAGGAATGAGCTGAAACCTTGGGCTTAGATGACCTACCCCTTTTTCGAAGACAGTGGGTTGGGCATTTAGTGGAAAAATGCGGGCTGACACGAGAAGCACTCCTAGGGGGAGGGAGCTCAGAATGGGAGTTACCACTCCTAGAGGCACTAAGGGGAGACCTATCACCCTCACTAATGGAAATGTGGGAAAGAGATCCTGCGGGAGGGCCGTCAACACTACTAGCCTCAACCGCACGACGCCTCTTCGCTGTCACCCTTTTTCTTGCCCATTTACTTCCTGCCACAAACCACCAGGCCACAAGCCCCAACAACATATTCACACCACACACCACCGGGCCACAAGTCCCAAACAACATATACACACCATAAACCACCCACCACACATCAACCATCAATTTCAAACACCAACCACAAAAAAAATAATATAAAAAATGAAAAACAAAGATTTTTCTCAGAGTATGCAAAATAGTGGCACGGTAAATGCGCCATAGGAGGAAAAATGAGAAAGGATATATGTAACTCACCAACTTGACGAATCAGGACTTGTGGTCGCGGGATAACAAAGTTGCAATCAAAAAGGCCAAGAAGTAAGAAGATGGATATATGAAGACAAAAAATAAGCATAAATATATGTATTTATAAAAAAAAGAAAATGAAAAATGAAGAAGACAGCACGAGGGAAGCATCACGGTGACCGAAATGCTGCTGGTCACCGTCCAGATTTGATGTCGGTAGCCACGGTTGCAGCCGCCGAGAACCACCGCGGGAAACCGCGAAGGGGGAAGCCGGCCGAAATTAAAAAAAAAAGAAAAAAAAGAAAGGAAAGTGAAGAATGAAGAAGACAACACGAGGGGTATCACCATCCGAATCCAACGCCGGCTGCCGAAACTGCAGCCACTGAACCAACGCCGGAAATCACAAAGCAAAACGTCGGCCAAAACAAAAAAAAAAGGAGAAAAAGAGAGAGAAGGAGAAAGAAGAGAGAAAGAGCAAAAGGAAAATAATGAACAAGGAAGGGGGGTTACCACGTCTACTGTCGGATCGAGATCTCATCGTGAACCGTGAAAACTGCCTTAAACTGACCAAATCAGGAGCCAAAGCTACAGCAGCCGAGACCCACGTTGAAAACCACGCGGGAAGAATGCCGACCGAGAGGAAGAGAAAGAAGAAATAAATGAAAGGAATAAAGAAAAGAAAATGAGAAAGAAAGAAAACACTGGAAAAAGAAGGAAATAAGAAAAAAAAAAGAGAAGTAAAGAGAAGGAATAAGCCCAGGGGAAGACAAATGGGCATAAAAAAAAGAGTCAAGAGAATAGAGGAGATTTTTACCTATGAGCAATATTGATGAAGTCGGGAGAAAAGATGGAAGTTGGAAGAAAGAAGCCAAAGCCACTAGAAATAATAGTTTTATGGGAGATGTTTTGGGATTTTCAAAATAAATGATAAGAGAAAACGAGTATAAGGGGTTTTTAATTAAACCTGGCAGAACACACTGCACAAAAAGGGGAGTCAGGGATGTTTGCGTGAGAATTGATATTTTTAAAATTCAAATTGTGTGTCAGACGGCTGTCATTTCCCCAAAAAAATGGGAGAGAGACATGAAGACAATTGTTCGTTCTTATCGTCAATTGAGTGTAAAAAAAAGAAGAAAGGAAAGAAAGGGCGGGAAAAGGAAAAGACAAAGAGAAGATTTTTTAGCTCGACAACATACAAAGTTTAATCAGTGGAAGAAACTAAGCAAGGTACCCCTGGTCCAGCCGCTCACCAAGTTAAATCCCACATTACCACATGTCACTCATACGTCGTATAATAAGTTTCTTTTGCCTCTAATACTTCTCGCCAAAAGAAACTAGGGTGATGTTGTTTGGGGGAAAAATAAGAAAGGTAGTAAAACGCCATGTGTCGACGAACGAAATAACTCCAGCACTGTCTAAGGTACCCGGCATGATTCGAGGTACCCCACACAATTAGAGGTACCCCACATAGATTGGGGTACCCCATTTAACTGGAAGTACCCGGCAGATCGGATGCAAGAGAACCCTCCGAAAAAGTCCGCCATGAGAAACGTCCTCAGCCGCCTACCCGACAGCTACTGCAGAAGTACCCTGGACCACTCTCTAGCGTGCCACGTTTCCAAAGGATGAGATACGCCGCGAACATGTGCATAATGGCTCAAAAATCATAAAAAGGTAAAAAGACATTAGCCAAAAATGATACGCCACGTGGAAACTAAGGTACTCCATATATAAAGGTGTCTAAGTTTCATTCTCCATCAGGCTCTCTTTCACTCACACTCCACAAAATAAGCTTTCTTCAACCTTAAATCTTGATTTACAGAGGGTTGGCAAGCTCTCTTTACCATTAAAAAGCTAACTTGAGCGTCGGAGTGTGAACGCCGAGGTACCCCGGTTCAACTCTAACCTCTATTTCACTGTTTCGTAGGCGTGAAGCTCATTTGGAAGGACTCTTTTCTTGGTTCTGACCTTTCTTCATTGTTGCCACTCCCTCTTCCCTTCTCACCTCCCTTAATTTCAAATACACCGCACATAACAAACCAGCGAAGTACCCCGTCTCCCTTAAAAATACAAATTCATTGTTCTAGATAGGTTTACCTTTTCCTACCCCCAAAATCTATCGAAAACAATTCATTTAACAAATAGGTGAATTAGATTCAATTCGCCAATTAAACGAATCAAGTCCAGGTTTAAAGAAATTGATTCGTTTATTCGTTTAGGATTCATTTAATAAATGGGTCATAAACAAATTAAAAACGATCATTTGTTAAATGAATTCATTTAATTAAATTAGTTTTTTATCCTTAAACATGTGTGAAAGAATTTTAAAGTTTACAGGATAGTATAGTAATTATCAATGATAATAAGTTTGTATCTTGTAAGATGTTAAATATGTGGTCTTTTTGCATTTTATTTTGCTTAGTTTTTGTTATTAATTATATTTTTGTAAAAGAATTCATAGTCAATTCAATTTGTTATGTATTTGTTATAGGATAAATGAATAGTAAACGAATACAAATTTGATTCGATTCATTTATTAATGGCTGAACAAATAAAACAAATCAAATTGAATATTTATTTCATAAATGAATTGAATTGAATCCTAAGATTTCAATTCATTTAGTAAATGGATTGAATCCGAATGAGAAGAATTTTGTCCCAATTTGTTTAAATTTTGATTTGAATTTGATTCATTTATTTGCTTTGCCAACTTACTTCTATTATTTAGTTTACTTATTATTTATTTTTAAGATTTTATTTGATAATTATTTATTATTTTAAAGATTATTTTCTAATTACTCTTCTGTAACTAAAAATAGTCATTTGACCATTATACCGTTAAATATCCTAATTATGTTGTGACGGGAGTGGAGTAGTGATACACTTTGTAAACTTTTGGTGGATTGTTGCCAAAAAAATGTATTTGTATATTCTTAATAAACTGAGAAAAATCAGGGGTTGGTGGATAATAATAATAATCAGGTGGTAGTGGCGATTAGTTGGCATGTAGCGGCATGAATCAATGTTGAGTTAACAATCATCAAGAAGGGCACCACCAAGTAGTGAGATTGAGACCAACTCCTTGTATATGGTTTCAAATCTATATCTCAGGGCTAGTAAAACTGAATTGATTGAGGAAAAAGAAACCCTAGCGACCAAGCTCTTCCGCCTAAAAAATGGAGACTAAACACCACTAGGTTGTTAAGGGCACATCTAAAGAGGAGACGTATAATAAAATGCTACATATTCATAATAAGTAATAATATTATGCCACACCTGAAACATGGAAAGCCAGAAGAAGGGAAGCCTAGCTAAAGCTTTAATTTGATTTACTCTAAAGACCATTATGTAAAGCTAAGGATGTGAATATAGATTTTGTGATTTTGTGGACTGATTAATATCAATAACAAAAACTAAAATAATATCTAAGCAAACTAAGAGGGGGGTGAATTGGGTTTCTAAAAAATTTGCAATGCTTAAACAAAACTTAATACAAATCTTAAACAAATTTAAAGCAACAATACATAAATCAACCAAAATATAAAAAGATAAGGGAAGAGAGATTCAAACACAGAGATTTTTACGTAGTTCGGCCAACCTTGCCTACGTCCATGCCTCCAAGCACACCGGGCTTGAGGATTCCACTAGTCAAGCCTTCAAGGCTTCAAGAACACTTACAATTGACTTCCAAGGTGTCAATCAACGTTTACACCAAGAGATTATCCCCAATCTCTTAACCCCAAGTGTATCCCAACGCTTACTAAGAGATTACATATTTTTTTTTTCTCACACAATATATAAAATTATAAATCAATGCTCAATGTGTGAATAAATGAAACAAGAATGAAAATGAAGCTTAATGAATGTTGTATTCTCAATTATAAGCTCAATGATAACGTTGTGATCAATGCTTGTTTGAATCTGATTGAACTTTTCTATGGTTGGAGCTAAAAAATAGTCGTTGTTGACTTTCTGCCCGAAATCGGATTGCCGTTAACAGTTATTAGTTAACCGTTTTGACTGGTCCAAGTGACCATTGTACTGAATTTCAAATAAACGGTTGACAGTTGCCACTATCAGTTTGCCATTAATTTCCATAGACCTGCAAAATAAACTTATGTTATTCGTTCTTACTAAACGGTCGAAGGTTGGCATGGAATGACATTCTGGAAATTATCGGTTAGCCGTTTGAAGTTAGCGGTTCACCGTTTAATTCTAGTAACTTGCAAAACTCATTTGCCTTATCTGTTTTTGCTAACCGATTCAAGCTAGAGGATTTATCCTTCTCTAGAAATTATCGGTTAACCATTTCAAAGTTAATGGTTCTCCGTTTACTTCCAAAATCACAGTTTTAACCAAATTTCGCAGGGAATGATTTTTCGATTAAAGTTAACGATTATCCATATTTCATGAATACATTTAGAAAGATTATACGACTTTTGAGAAATTATTTATCAATGAAAGATCCAACATTTTAATAAAAAGCATTTAAAGTTTGTTATCATCAAAATCAATATAATGAACATCTACATGTTAACAAAAACTCCTTACAGCAATTTGAATTTCAATTTGAAATTGCTGTCTAAACCCATGAGTTCTTACCCATGGAAACTCCATTGTTTCGTATACCGTAACTTTTTCATTTTAAGTGATAACTTAGAAGTTGTTGTATTTTACGGTAAATGAGCAAGGTTAATTATGTCTTGGTCTTGATGGCGAGCTAAACAATTTGACACGTGTCGACGTAAAGCCCATGTGCCACAGGCATTTGAATAAATAATTTCCCAGTGACAATAGTTACACTCGAATATCATCTGTTTGTAAGGATGACACGAACCGATATCTATTATTTCCTCCCTTATTGTAGTAAAATTTTAAAAAAGTTCATTTAAATTACATGTTTAGACTGATTTATGCCTTGCATTGTTGTTTTATTGAGGTCCAATTGTGTCGACACTATGTTCTTAGGTTGTTCAGGTTCTTCTGCGTTCATATTGTGCTCTTGAGGATCCATGGTGATTTTAACTTTTGGAATATTGAAAAGTTTGAGGGAAAAAGAAAAGAAGAAGAAGAAGAATTGTGAATTGTCATAGACTCATAGTGTATTGGCGTGTATATATAATTATTATATAGTAGTAAAAAGACAAAAATTGATTTCATTACTTTGATAGGTAGGAGTATTCGAGTGAGTACAAAATATTTAGTGAAATATAAATACTTTTGTGTTTGTGTTGTGAATGAGTGAACCTTGTGATCTTGATTTTTGTGGAGCCGTGGAGTCGTAGAGGCAAGTGTGTGGTTGGTATGAAAAAGTTATTCAATTATCAAAAAAATGAAAAATTAAAAGAAATAAAGAACATTTCAAAAAAAAATAACTAAAGAAATGAAGAAAATTGCATTGTTGCCTTGTCAGCACGAGCCCAAAATGAAAAAGTATTGAATTTGAATACTTGATTTATTATTTAAAAATAAATAAAAAATATTAAATTATGATTTGACATTTTGACTATAGTCTACACACACACTAACAGGCACAATGCTTATAATTTTCTATTTTTTAAATATCATTGTCGACAAGTTTCATAATTTTCAAATTTTGAATTGATTGCACTGCACATAGTTTTTCAAATTTCAAAGTTCCAATAGTAAAATTGGTATGGCTACTCAATTTGACAGCATGGGTGCACGGCACAGATCACAAATTAATTTTTTTATTATTTAATAATAAAAATTCTGAATTAATTTTACACACACCTAACTCAATGGACAAAGCAAACAAAAACTTAAAACAAAAATAAATAATAAATAATTGCCGGAAACTTTCACAATCTTCAATTTTTTGATTAATTGCTCTCTGCACGTCAGCTAACAATGACAAAATTTCAAATTTCACAATTACAATAGTAAAATTGATATGACTACTCAATTTTATAATATGGGTGCACTGATTAAAAATTAATTTTTTTATTATTTAATAATAAAAATTTTGAATTAATTTTACTACTCACCCAATGGACAAGTCAAACAAAAAATTAAAACAATAATAAAAAGTAAATAAATGCAACGGTCTAACTTGTTGCAGACGTGCAGGAAAGTTTGCTTGTTTGCCTCATTTTGACCGTTAACATTTTTACTTTTTTATTCTATTTAAACAATTGAATCATTTTCAAGTTTATCTCAATCCTCAATCTCTATCTCCTCGTTAAATCTTGTGTCCTATCTCTACTCTCTGCTCAATCTCCTCCAAACTCTCCTACAATTCCAGCAACATCTTTTCGTTACTCAAATTTCATACAAAAGTGAAACAACATTTAACACACCTCCCGTGGTCGCTGAATTTTTTCTTTTCTTCACCTGCACAAATACTCCACAACTACTTTTATTTACTAAAAACTTATTTACATAATATGTCTCATTCTTACATGAATCACGAGAGAAGGCATTTTGAGTTGGATGAGAATTGTAATTTTGTTGAAAAGGGGGAGGAAGTTCCAAATAAAGAAATTATTGCACCATAAATAGATCTAAATAATATATTTATTGTCCCGCCTAAGCGATCTCCTGTTACTTCTCAAATAAGTCAAAGTGATTCTACTTTTGCCACTGCTGGTCTAACTACTACCTCCAAACGACCAAGGGCATCAATTGTTTGGTCATGTTTTAGTTTGGAAGAATGTCTAAACAAAAAAAGTGAAATGGTGGATGTAGCAGTGCAAATTTTGTCAAGCCGTTTTAAGTGCCAAAAGTAAAGGTGGAATCGGACATCTCAAACAACTTATGGAAACTTGTCAGGCAAAACACTAGCCACAATACCCAAGACAAACCCAAATTTCACAATATGGTTCTAGACCTTCCCGATACTATAGTATCATTCAAATATTCACAACAGAACATGCGAGAAGGATTGGCTAGGTATATTGCTGTAGCAGAGCAACCTTTAATATTTGCAGAAGATGAACATCTGATAAATGTTTTGCAAAGGTATGTCCAGCCTTAACTTAAGAAAGTGTCTAGAAATTCAATAAATGTGATTTAACCAAAATTTTTCATGACATGAAAAAAATTCTTGATTAATATTTTTATCAATTTTAATGGTGTTATTTCAATTTTTTATATTCTTGGACTAGTATGAATCTGGTTGGTTATTTTTGTGTAACTTCGCACTCTATACATGAGAAAATGGCAAATGAAGGTTGGAAAAAAATTGCTTGCATTTTGTGAATTAGAATATTCTCATACTAGTTCAGTAATTTGCTCCACCATAGAGTTTGTTTTAAGAGAATATGAAATTACTGATAAATAGTTTAGCATATCATTTGATAATGCATCAGCTAATACAGCTGCAATTGATATGTTTTTGCTAAATATTTCTACTCTCACACCTACATATGGCTAAAAATGTTTTCATGTGAGATGTGTATGTCATATTATTAATTTAATTGGTTAAGCTGGTATGACCTATATGAATTATTATTTAGAAAATAGTCAGTCATTTTATATATTAGGACACCTTTAAGACGTCAATTAGTTTTATCTACATTGAAACTTTTTGGATTGAAAAAAAGGAGATTCAACATTACCATGAAAGTTCATTGGAATTTTACATATTTGATGTTGCTTTCTTGCCAAAACTATTCTGAAGCAATTTCTAGTTTTTACAATGAGAGAATGAATGATAAAGATTATCGTATCACTTATTATTATTGGAATGTTGCATTTAAATTTATGGATTTTTTAAAGGTGTTTTATGAGGCTATTCTTGCATATTTTACTATTTATGACCCTAATTCATGTGGACTGTTAATTCACTTGTATAATATGAGTTATATGCTTTTGAGAGTTTTAGGCAGAATATTATGTTTAAAAATATTTGTGATGCTACAGAGGAAAAATTCAAAAAATATTATAAAGATATTCCCCACCTATTTATATTGGCAGTAGTATTGGATCCTTCAATCAAGGAGATTGGTGCAAAACTCTTAGTTGAGGGTATTACTAAAAGTTTGCTAATAGGGCTTGATACAAATTTTGATACAATTATATTCTCTAGGGAAATTATCACCGCACTACCTCTATTTTGCTTTATATTCATCCAACCACTACAAAATTTTAACATATTTTCTTCACTACTTTTCTTTTTAAATTTGTATCAAGTAGTCACTTTAACACTAACGTCATTAAATAATTTAGATGAAATGATAATGTTACCCCTAAATAAATTAAAAGACTATTTTATCCTATAAAAACTTTGAAAAACAAAAAAAAATTATAATTATAAAAATACCCCTAAATTTAATTAAAAAAATAGATCCCAAATAGAGGTGCTTAGCTGATTTTTATTAAATTTAGATTTTGAAATTTTTAATAAAAACTAATTGAATTTATTTATTAAAAATTATAATTTTGTAAAATTTTATTAAAATAACTGAATGTATTTATTAAAAAAATCCCAAAATTTTAACAATTTAGGGGGGTTTTTATTAAATCCCAAAATTTTACAGTTATTTTTATAATTATAATTTTTTAAAATATTTTTATTAAAAAATAAAAATTTTAAATTTGGGATTTATTTTTTATTAAATTTAGGGGTATTTTTATAATTATAATTTTTTATTTTTCAAATCTTTTATAAAATAAAATGGTCTTTTAATTTATTTAGGGGTAAAATTATTATTTTGTTTAAATTATTTTAGCAGTGTTAGCGCAAAAGTGGCTAATTGATGTAAATTAAAAAAGAAAGGTGGTGCAGAGAATATGTTAAAATTTTGTGGTGGTTGGATGAACATAAGACAAAATAGATGTGGTAAAATGATAATTTCCCTATCCTCTATGCATGAACTTTTTAATTTTTATCAAAATAAATTCAGATCAAGCAATACATATTCTAATATTCAACAAGCATAAACTTGTCATAGACATCCAACTCACCTTTTGTTGCTTAAAGGTAAGGGTATTACTTTTAATATTGATACTAATCGTAATGAATTGCAAAGATAATGTTCTACCAATCTTGAAGATTTAGTAACTCCTTCACAATTGCAAAATTTTAGTATGTTGCAATTTTGAATGGATATGGCATCTTTTTTCCCTATACTATCCATTATGACTCGTGATCTACTAACCCCTCCAGCTTAAACTATAACATCAAAGTCAGGTTTTAGTGCAGATGGTAGAATTCTAGATGAACGTTGATCAAAATTGTCATCAGAGACATTAGAGTCTTTGATGTGTTTGAAAGATTGGGAAGATCCTGAAAGTGCAATGAGATTGGCAAAATGCTTTAATAAAATAAATTGAGAGTTTGGATGCCGATCAAGAGGAAGTGGATCCAGATTATGCACAGTAAAGAACATTGAAGTCACCTCTGGAGACTAGAGAGCTTCAATCCTTGTAACTTTTTGGAACAAATTTTACTAATGGAAAGGTTGTGAATTTGCAAATAATAAATAGTTTAGTAGGTGCCAACCTAGATGGAATGCACTATTAGCTTGACTAATGCAAATTACACCTAATTTTATTTGAACTACTAATATTGTACTTGCATTTGAACACTATTGAATGAAAATGAAATTTTAATTTATCATAAAAAAATATCTTATGCATAATTTTATTTTTTGTTTATAAATATGAAAAATATTTCATTCACACATGAAACATATCTCTTTTAACTAAATTATCATTTCAGAAATGAAATAGCAATGTCATAAAAGTTTAGATTTATCATTTATAAAAATCGTGATTTTTATAATTTTATAATTTAGTTTTTTTAACTAAGACTTAAATTAGTTTTTAAAAGGTTATGCTAATAAAATATATTAAAAACTTTAGTTTCAAGATATTTATAAAATCATAACATTTTATGTTTATTTTTCATTAAAAAATTTTACTTTGATATACTTCAGCCCGTATGCTATTGGCAGCCCACGAGTTGCATGCTAGCCTATCAATGAAGAGTGTTTATTATGTGCCTTTTCGCTTGTCATGCTTTGGCTCATCTCTAATCACGTCGTGCTTTTAAGGCCGATGTGCCTAAAATTCTAAGCCTGGCCTAGCCTACGTGTGTGCCATGTCGTGCTATGTGCCGTACCAAAATGTGCTCGCTCCATGCCATGTTGTATGAACATGTGTTGTACATGTGCCACATCTTGCTCCACCCGTTGGTGATCTTTATCCAAGAATAACAAAAAATACCTCCTACAGTATTGTTGTCAAATTTTATTGAACTAATAAGTGTACGAATCTATTGTAAAATAGATCAATTGTGACGAGTGTCGATCCCACGAGAAGATGAATTTTAATTATGTGTAGAGTTAATTTTCTAAGTGGGTGATTGGATTTTTGGTGGAAGTAATTTAGATCATTCTAAAATTTAAATTAAAATGGCGGGAATAAATTGAAGTGAAATTTATTAAAAGGAAATGTTTGGGTATCTGGATTTGCATCAACATACACCATGGGCTTAATATTCCTTATTAGTGCCAATTAAATCATGAGGGGGTTTCCACTCCTCATGAACCACACTCTAATCAATATGGTGCTAAGGGCTTATCGTGTCAAATAGTAATAACTTTGCACTAGGGAGCCGATTATACCAGTACGGTATCTACACAAGATTATTACTATATGTCGACAAAAAGTCAAAATATCCACAAAAATCAGAGGGGAAGAGAAAGTAAATTTACCAAATAAAGCCCATGTAATATGTTGAGACTTCACCTTCAACCCAAGCTTGAAAGAAAATTAGCTACTCATAATTGAATTATGGGTAAAATAAGAATTTATTAAAATATGTAGAAGATACAAGATAGACAAGGAATTACAGAAAATGGAGCTCAAAAATGAATTCAGGGGCGTCGATTTGGGAGGAGCCCCCTTTTTATAGATACAATCAGTAAATCGTGGCGATTGGATTAAACAATTTGGACGCTCAGGATTGCGCCACGTGACAAGTTCTGATTGGGTAGAACAAATCAACAGGGCTCTCATTCCGTGTAATGCATGTATCGTACACACGTTTTTTGGTCCACTGACATTCTGCCACGTCGCTGGTCAACACTACATAATCATTTTAGTCTAATAGGATTGCATCGGTCAACGCCAACTCATCAGTCAATGCCACATAAGCAATCAATGCCACATCATTCGTCCAATCGAATGCTGCTACATCATCAATCAACGCCATGTCATCGGACCGTATATGTGAACAATGTTGTGAACAGTACCGTACATGTGAGTCTGTGTCGTTTACCCTTTTATGCTCCTCCTAAGGTTTTCGACTGTCCTGAGTCCAAAATTATTGTTTGTTTTGCTCTCTGATCTTTCATTCATTCTGAAATGATCATGATGCCCTAAAATAATAACATATTTAATTAAAATAAAACACATATAATTAAATCATGAGGGAATTAAATATATAAAAGTAGAGATGTTAGTGAAACTAGGAGTGTAAAATGACGATTTTCTCCTTTATAAATATACACTTTCTAGCATTCAACACACCACCCAACCAGCTTATTGCTTGTCCCTAGTAATTAAAGTGAAAAAAAATTCAAACCCACAATGATTTTTTTTTAAACAATCATGTTTATTCAATCAGACTAATGATAGCAATCAAATAAAAGTATAAGCATTATCTCCAGTCTAAAGAAACATCACCCCTACATCAACCATCCACATGCATCAGTCCAGCAGACTTTGTCACAGCTATAGTAATCAAACCACTTTCAAGAATGACATGCCAAAGCCCAAAAGCTCATTGGTATCAGTGACACTCTCACAATGAAATTAAACCCAATAAAAATAGTCACTCCAATGAATGGTAATCAAACCACTTTCAAGAATGACATGCCAAACCCCAAAAGCTCATTGGTATCAGTGACACTCTCACAATGAAATTAAACCCAATAAAAATAGTCACTCCAATGAATGGTAAATTGAGAGAAAATAATAAAGAAATACTATCACACACTCTCACCAAGATGAAAGGAATATGCCCACAGTTTAGAAATAATACGATCTTAAGTCAAACAAAATGCTAGTCAACCCAATGCATTCAGTTTTTTTTTTCTTATGCATCACTACATTTTTTTAGCCCATATAACTAACTTCTACTTCAGACTATAAATCCCTAAAATCAAGAAGGACTTTTATTAAGACATAACGTAGGCTAAGGACATGGCTAACAAAGGAGCGGAAATAAGGAAAACAAAATATATGTTTTAGAAAAAGTAGAGATCTTATGGAAATTACAAGATGCATTTCGCTTATTTATTATTATTGTTATTATTATTATTTTCTCCTTTTTCTGTTTTTTTAAAACAATTTTTTTTTGTATGGCATAATTTTACTGAACAAAATAATTATTTACATTTTTTCAAACATACATAGGTGATGAAACTTGTAAGACATGAGGTAATACTCTAAATCGAAGTGGGTCAAGATGATAAGTTGACAAAGAAATTTTTTTTTTTATATGAAAGACTCAAAAAGATTAACTATGGATATTTCACAAAAGGGATGGCTAGAAAGGATCAAACGGGTCAAAGATTCCATCATTTTTTAGGGCTCTATATAATCTTCCATATCTACTAGTTAGATAGACCTTCAAATGTAGCAACACATTTTTTTTCTCTTTCTTCTTTTTTTAATTTTATTTAACATATTTTTTGAAGGATTGACTCAAAGGAAATCTAGATATCATGTATAAAATAATAAACTTCTAAGCTATATGAAGAATAGGTAAAAAGGTTACTCTCCAAGAAAAATGAAAGGCTCAAAAACTCACTTGGTATTCATTATGACATATGCATTCCTTCGAGCAACTCATATTTGTCTCCGACATCAATATGTAGAGTAGCAAAAATAGCGTAACATCACTTAAGACCAAAGATAATACAAATGCTAAAATTTGAAAGTCATTACACAATTGTTTTTTTTTTTTTTTTGTTCAAACAACATTCTATCCCCCAATATATTCTAAACATGAAAAGAAAATATGCATGCAGAAAGATAAAAATGATGCATAAAAACTAATTAGAAATGTTGCACTTAAAATGATAGAAAAATGAAATGTCTAGAATTTTTTTTTAAATAAGAAAATGCGTTTCTCGAGCCATTACACTCCACAGTCAGCTATCTTCGACTCAAAAATTTGAAAGTGTATATTTATAAAGGAGAAATTAGAAAGAAGAAGTTAGAAAAAAAAATGATTGTCAAAGCTAAATAAAGAAAAAGAAAATGTCTGGATTTTTTTTTAACTTCCAAACCAAGAAAATGCATTTCTAGAATCACTACACTCGATATTCAATCATCTTCGACTACAAAGGTTAGCCACGGTTAGTCTCTACAACAAAAAATCAGTAAAAACTTAACCAAGATTAAGACATTCCACAATTGTCAACTATTTTCCTTCTCCTAACCAAAATGAAATATTGTCCTCAATGTCTTAAAAGAAAGAAGTAGAGTTTAGAAGACATCACCTGGGTGATGCAACACAGAAGAAAATATTTACAAGCAGAGAGTGAAATCTAATTTGCACTTCTTACTGCGGCTACTGTTACCATCATTATTTGGACACTTTAACACAAAGGTCCTGGGATCTGGCTCTGGTCGATAAGCTTGTAATAGATCAAGTAGCTCATTAGCAGTGTGAGCACAAATAAAAACTTTTTTCACTGTGGAATAAATAAAGTAATTTTTTATTGTATGGTTAAGAAATGCAATAAAGCCATTATAAAAGTTATTGACATTTAACAAACCGATGGGCTTCTGGTGAATGTTCAGATGGGTCCAAGATGCTAATGTGTTAAGTGCCTCTAGAGTTACAAGATCTCCTGGTATGAAAATAAAAGTATCAGCATGATTTAGCATTTCAATTATTCTCTCTTGCACACTTGAGACGACTAACTCTTCTCCAGTTGATGAGTCAGAAAAACAGCCCAAAGGTTTTAGGACTCTTGGGATGATATCTAACACTTGGCTCCCTCTAATATAAGCAGCTTCTGAGACCAGCTTTTGTAACCCTCGGTCACCTCTTCTATATACCAAGTGTAGTTTTCTTGCTGCTATACTTCGACCAAGATCTATGTTTACCTCAACAAACTCTTTATATTTGGCATAGTTAAACCCAGAGAGCACACAAATGTTCTTGAATTGTTTATTGAGAGTAGCTGCCATTGGGATACTTCTCAAAAAATAATTTGTGAGTGCTTAAAAAAATTCATATTTAAGGATCTTGATGACAGTGGGTCACAGTTGTGTGTGAGGTAGCATGTATGTGTCAATTAACGCTTAAAACACATGCCTCGAGAGTCAAAAAGGAAACAATAAAAAGGAAAAAACAAACAATGATAAAATAAAATTATTAAAGACAATAATGCAACTGATAAAACAACAGTAAAGTAAAAGAATATTTACAGGTAGTTGTGACTGTGGCTCACATCTTCCTCTAGTTTTACGTTCAAAAATGGCTTGAACAACCTCTATGGGCTGAGGATAGGCTTCCCATACAGTTTTCTTATAAACTAGAAAACAGGGTCGTTTATAGTCAGATTCCCGAGACTATATCATGCACGCTCTTTCTGGAATAATGAGTATAATTGGAGAATTGCTCCTTGTACATATCCACTGGATGCGTTTCAAGAGACAAAGGATATCATCCAATGACTCCTTATTCAAGCCATCCCTAATGAATTGAATCTTGTCTTCCCTGTTATCAGACACCATTCCTAAAGAACATGGATTTTTTTGCATCTCATTCTGGCATATTTATGATAAGCAATAGAAAGTCTTCGAGCTCTTCGTTTTCTTGCATAATTTTCTTTACCACTACTAGGCATGTATGCAATACATTTGGGAGGCAATTCACCTGCCAATCGTACTTTGGCCTCAATTAACCAGCAGATGTCAGCAGGTATGTTATTCTTCATAAATAATCGCATGCGATCAGATCGAGCTTTATAGATTGTAAGGAAGGCATTCTGAGGAAGTGAAGGGAACTGATTATAAATCTCTTTTCTATCCATACCTTCGCCTCAGAATATCAGTTATTGTGGGAAGCTGAAGTAATCGACTTAATTGTCATAAAGTACTGTTATCCGCCACTTAACTGGGGTAACAAACTAAAGCACACAAATGGAGTAACAAACTAAAACACACAAAAAAAATTACAACCGTCCTCTTATTGAATTTATCTCAAGCTTCAACTGGATGTCGTAGATACCTCCCTCAATTTCTCTGAGTTGTCTTTCTAAAGCCTCAACATGGGATACTAACTTTGGTCGTTGTAGCTCCCAAATATGATATGTTTTCCAAAATCGTATCTGGCTCTGAGATGAGATTTTACACATTGAAGTCGTCTCAGAAGGTTCAAAAGGATTTGTCTAGCTGAGGCACTCATGATTAACAATGATAAAAGAAAACTTAATGGTTAAACAAACACACTTATATAAAAACAATTTCAATTAGCAAAAGAATAGTAAAAAGAAAGAAAAAAATCAAATCATCGAAAAGAAAGAAAAATCTCAATTCGAATCTGGTGGGTCACTCAAATTTATTTTAGTATCCTCTCCATGTGGTTAGTACTTTAGATATGGCTTTAATCTTTGACCATTAACTTTAAAAGTGACATCGTTGTTTAGATACTTAATTTCAATTTCTCCATGTAGAAAAATAGTATGAACAATTAATGGGTCAGACCATCAAGAGCTGAACTTACCTGAGAATAGGTTTAAGCAAGAATTAAATAAAAGTACTTTCTGACCTGGGATGAAAGATTTTCTCAAAATTTGCTTGTCATGAAAGATTTTCATCCGCTGCTCGTAAATCTTGGCATTTTCGTATGCATCATTGTAAATTTCTTCAAGTTTTGCCAGTTGTAATCTTCTTTCTGAGCTAGCTTGCTGCATGTCAAAGTTAAATTTCTTGATGGCCCAATGCGCACGATGCTTGAGTTCCACAGTTAGGTGGCAAATTTTTCCATACACTAGCCTGTAGGGTGACATCCTAATTGGGGTCTTGAAAGTCGTTCTATATGCCTATAATGCATCATCAAGTCTCCATGACCAATCTTTTCTATTTAGCCTCGCCGTCTTTTCTAATATATGCTTTATTTCTTGATTGGAGATCTCAACTTGAATACTAGTCTGTGGATGATATGGGGTCGCCACTTTGTGAGTGATGCAATATTTTGTCAAAAGAGTTTTGAATGATTTATTACAAAAGTGGGCACAACTATCACTGATTATTGCTTGAGGGAATCTAAAGCGTGAAACAATGTTGCTTTTCAAAAATCCTATCATCATTTTGTGATCAATGGTTCTACATGGAATTACTTCTACCCATTTCAATACGTAGTCAATAGCAACCAATATGTACTAATGGCTAAAATAAAAGGGAAAGGGCCCCATGAAGTCGATACCCCATACATAAAAGATCTCAATCACTAAAATTGGGTTTAGTGGCATCATATTCCTTCATGTAATATATGCTTTATATGCTTTATTTCTTGATTGGAGATCTCAACTTGAATACTAGTCTGTGGATGATATGGGGTCGCCACTTTGTGAGTGATGCAATATTTTGTCAAAAGAGTTTTGAATGATTTATTACAAAAGTGGGCACAACTATCACCGATTATTGCTCGAGGGAATCTAAAGCGTGAAACAATGTTGCTTTTCAAAAATCCTATCATCATTTTGTGATCAATGGTTCTACATGGAATTACTTCTACCCATTTCAATACGTAGTCAATAGCAACCAATATGTACTAATGGCTAAAATAAGAAGGAAAGGGCCCCATGAAGTCGATACCCCATACATAAAAGATCTCAATCACTAAAATTGGGTTTAGTGGCATCATATTCCTTCATGTAATATATGCTTTATATGCTTTATTTCTTGATTGGAGATCTCAACTTGAATACTAGTCTGTGGATGATATGGGGTCGCCACTTTGTGAGTGATGCAATATTTTGTCAAAAGAGTTTTGAATGATTTATTACAAAAGTGGGCACAACTATCACTGATTATTGCTCGAGGGAATCTAAAGCGTGAAACAATGTTGCTTTTCAAAAATCCTATCATCATTTTGTGATCAATGGTTCTACATGGAATCACTTCTACCCATTTCAATACGTAGTCAATAGCAACCAATATGTACTAATGGCTAAAATAAAAAGGAAAGGGCCCCATGAAGTCGATACCCCATACATAAAAGATCTCAATCACTAAAATTGGGTTTAGTGGCATCATATTCCTTCATGTAATGCTTCCCAGTTGACACATATCACATGAAGAGCAAAAATTGTAAGCATCTCGAAATATAATTAGCCAATAGAACCCACAATGTAAAACTTTAGTAGTTGTTTTCTTAGCGTTGAAATGTCCTCCATAAACTTGTTTATGGCAGAATGAAATGATATTTTGAAATTCATTTTCTAGGACACATCGTCTGACAATTTAATCTGCACAATACTTGAACAGATAAGGGTCATCCCAAAAGAAATTCTTTATTTCCGTAAAAAATTTGGCTTTGTCTTGCTTAGTCTAATGCTCTGGAAGTTGACTTGTAACAAAATAGTTAACTATATCAGCATAGCATGGTAATACTTCCACACTCATCAATTGTTCATATGGAAATGATTCATTCAATGGTAATAATTTTGTAATTGTATCAAAATGGAGACGAGAGAGATGGTCAGTCACAACATTTTTTGTGTCTTTCCTATCTTTGAATTTCAAGTTAAATTCCTGCAAAAGTAACACCCAATGAATTAGTCTAGCTTTTGCATCTTTCTTTATGAGAAGATATTTAAGAGCAGCATGATCTGTGAATACAAATATTTTACAACTAATGAGATAAGATCGAAATATTTCTAATGTAAGCACTACTGTGGAATTCTATCAACTCTTTTTCAGTGGTTAAATAGTTCAACTGTGCATCATTCAATGTCATACTAATATAGTAAATAACATGGAGAATTCCATCAACTCTTTGTCCTAATACTGCTCCTACTGCATAATCAAATGCATCACACATGAGCTCGAATGGTAAGCTCCAGTTTGGGGGCTAAATGATGGGTGGTAATGTCAACAACTGCTTTGGTTTTTCAAATGCCACAAGACATGAATCATCAAAGACAAAGGTACATCTTTAGCAAGTAAATTGTATAAGGGTCTAGAAACGTTACTAAAATTTTTAATGAAACATCTATACAAACTAGCATGCTCAATGAAAGATCTTACTTTTCTAACTGGTTTAGGTAGAAGAAGATTGGAAATGAGATCCACCTTGGCTTTATCAACCTCAATACCTTTGCTGAAAATGATGTGATCGAGAACAATACTTTGCTTTACCATAAAATGACATTTCTCCTAATTTAAGACCAAATTCTGCTCGATACATCTTTGCAAAACTAATGTTAGATGATGTAAACATTGATCGAATGAATCACCAAAGATAGAGAAGTCATCCATACAGACTTCATGGAATCATTCGACCATATCAGAAAAAATGCTTAACATGCATCGTTGAAATGTGGCAGGTGCATTACATAATCCAAATGGCATCCTCTTATATGTAAAAGTGCCAAAAGGGCAAGTGAAAGTGGTTTTCTCTTGATCTTTTGGTGTTATGGGAATCTGATTATATCTTGAGTAGCCATCTATAAAGTAATAAAATTCATGACCTGCTAATCTATTAAGCATTTGATCGATAAATAATAAAGGAAAATGGTCTTTACGAGTGACAAAATTTAACTTTCTATAATCAATGCATACACGCCACCCTGTAGTCACTCTAGTGGGTATCAATTCATTATCAGCATTGGTAACAACTGTGACTCGTGACGTTTTAGGGACAACTTACACAGGACTAACCCATGAACTATCAGAAATAAGGTAAATGATACATGCGTCTAATAGTTTAAGGACTTCAGTTCTAACAACTTCTTTCATGTTAGGGTTTAACTGATATTGCATTTCCCTGGTAGGTTTAGCATTTTCATCAAGATGAATGTAATACATACAGTCTACTAGGTTTATACCTTTTATGTCGGCTATGTTCCACCCTAATACTCCTTTGTGCTCTTTTAAAACTTCCAACAACTTACCTTCTTATTCGTCATTTAGGGATGATGAGATGATTACTGGTAGAGTGCTTTTATCTCCCAAAAATGCATATTCTAAAGTGTTGGGTAATGGTTTGAGCTCAAGTTTTGGTGTCGATTCTGATGATAGGCTAAGTTTCTTCTCTAATGGTGCTAATTGTTTAATTCTTGAGTTCCATTTATTATTATCCATAGATGGTGTTGAGTCAAGTAGGGTGTTGACCTCATCGACTGATCTATCAATATTAAAATCTAAATCAAAGTGAGTTAAACATGTTTCTAAATGGTCATCACTAAAGTTTGAAAGAAAAGTATTATCAATTATTTCTTCTATTAAATCCACATCAACAATTCCATCATCTACATTGTGGGATTGTTTAGCAATGTTGAAGATATTTAGCTCCATAATCATGCTGCCAAAGGACAGTTGTATATTTCCAGTCCTGTATTGAATATGAGCATCGGCAATTGCCAAGAAACGTCGACCTAGAATAATGGGGATGTGCTTCCTCTAATCCTAGACTGGTTGAGTGTCAATTATAATGAAATCAATAGGAAAATAAAACTTGTCTACCTGGATAAGCATGTCCTCCACAATACCATGAGATATTTTCATAGACCGATTGCAAGTTGTAGCACCACTAGAGTTGAGTGTAATTCTCCCAATCCAAGTTTTACAAATACTGAGTATAGCAACAAATTTACACTATCTCTTAAATCCAACAAAGTATTCTCCATTGTGTAGTTCTCTATACTGCATGAGATAGTGGGGGAGCCTGGGTCCTTGTATTTTAGAGAAATTTTGTGTTGGAGTATAGAGCTAACGTTTTCTGTTAGAAATGTCTTCTTTTGAACGTGAATGTTTCTTTTTTTAGCACAAAGGTCTTTAAAAAACTTGGCATAAGATGGCACTTGCTTTATAGCGTCAAGCAAAGGGATGTTAACACTTACCTGTTTAAAGATTTCAAAGATCTCACCTGTGGATTTTTCCTTCTTTCTTTTAGTTAACTGAGGAAATAGAGCTTTAAGAACGTATTCCCGTGGGTTGGTTTCTTCTTTCTACTCTGATGATGAATCCTCAATATTTACAAGTACAATTTGACTTGTTTTTGCCACCGGCATCTTCACTTTGTTGTCGACTTCTTTTCCTTTTCGCAAGGTCATGAAGGCTTTGACCTCTCCATGCTACTAAAGTGAACTGGTACTTGCTTCATACACTCCTTTAGGATTAAGCACTGGTTGACTTGGGAATTTACCTTTCTTAACAGTCATTGCCAAAATTTGAACTGAAGAGGCAAGTTATCCCACCATCTTCTCGAGATTTGAAACTGATTCGGTTTGTAAGTTAAAGCTTACTCTCATCTCATTTAGTAGTTCATCAATGGTGCGGTTTTGAAGCTCGATCATGGAGTGAGTAAGATTCTTGAAATTCTGGAATGCATCTTCCCATAGTCTGGGTTAAGAGTAGTTCGGGTTCTGATTCTATGGTCTAAATGGTGGCTGGAAAACTTAAGGAACTTGAGGAATTGGTTGCATTGATGAAGTTAGAGCTGCTAATCTATTCTATTAGAATCCTTGAGACTATAAAAAATTGGGATGGTCTCTCCATCCATGATTATATGTGTTGGCGTAAGGGTTGTAATTTGATGGCTTTCTCATTACATCTGTGACATTGGTTTGATTTGAGCACGAGTCATGGCCATGTGGTTTTGTTGATTTAGCAGTCGTTAATGATGCTATTTGTCGGGAAAGGTCTTTAATTATCGTTTTGACTTCTTTAATTTCTAAACTTGACTCACCAATGTGAACTTCATTCACTCCTTTAATTCTTTTAGTATTCCTGAGTGATCGACTCTATTGTTGGGAATTATCTGCTTGTCGCTGGAAGAAATCTCAAATCTTTGATACACTTTTTGACATAAGCTCTCGTCCACTTGTTGCCATTAGTCATTTTTGCACATGCGGCAATAATCCCTCTAAAAAGTATTGGCATTGGTGTCATTTCTCATATCCATGATGTGGACACTTCAAGAGTAGCCCATTGAATCGCTCCCATACTTCAAAAAACCGCTCGTCTTCTCTCTAGGTAAACTCTGAGATTTCCCTACGAATAGCATTGGTTTTATTCACTGGGAAGTATTTATTCAAAAATTTTATTACCACTTATTCTCATGATGTAATGCTATTAGCAGGCAATGTATTAAACCATGAACGAGCTCTATTCTTTAAAGAAAATGAGAATAATCTAAGTTTAAGATCATCATCTGAAAAATTCTCGTATTTAAAAGTTTGACAGACAACATGAAAATTATTCAGATGATTATATGGTCTTCATTTTCTAGGCCATAGAATGTTGGGAGTCAATTTAGCACACTGGGTTTCAACTCAAAACTTCTAACAACTAAATTTGGGTATCTTATGAATGATATTGCTCAAATTAGCTAAGGGACTAAAGTAGTCCTTAAATGGCCTCTCTTGTAGTGCTGGTTATTGCAAATTCATTTCAATTTTATCTTTAATTGCAATGTGTTTCTATGTGCGAAGTGTTTTTTTCAGTTTAAGGTCTATGGGCTCAAGATTAGGAAATTGTGCCCTTCGACCATGCATGCAAATAACACAAAAAAATGAGAACAAAACAAATAAAAATAAAAACGAAAAAAAGTGAAATAAATTAACTAAAGTTAAAATAAATTAATAAGATAAACAAAAAATTACAAAGAAAAATAACTTGAAAATTAAATTACAGAATTTTAAAGAAAATAAAAGAAATTCTTATTTTTTAAAAAATAAGAAAAAAATACAAGAAAACAACCAAAAAAAAACTTACCTCCATAGCAACGGCGCCAAAAGCTTGTTGTGCAAATATTATTGAACTCGCAAGTACACGAATCTATTGTAGAATAGATCAATGGTGATGAGTGCCGATCTCATGAGGAGGTGGACTTTAATTAGGTGATTTAGATTATCCAAAAATTTAAATTTAAATTGCGGGAATAAATTGAAGTGAAATTTATTAAAAGGAAACGCTTAGGTATCTAGATCTGCATCAACATGCACCATGGACTTAATATTCCTTATTAGTGCCAATTAAATCATGAGGGGGGTTTCCACTCCTCATAAACCACACTCTAATCAATGTGGTGCTAAGGGTTTATCGTGCCAAATAGTAATAATCTTTCACTAGGGAGCTGGTTATACCAGTGCGGTATCTAGACAATATTATTACTATCTATCGACGAAAGTCAAAACATCCACAAAAATCATATGGGAAGAGAAAGTAAATTTACAAATAAAGCCCATGGAACATGTTGAGACTTTACCTTCAACCCAAGTTTGAAAGAAAATTAGCTACTCATAACTTAACTAGGGGTAAAATGGGAACTTATTAAAATACGTAGAAAATAAAAGATAGAGAAGGAATTACATAAAATGGAGCTCAAAAATGAATTCATGGGTGTCGAATTAGGAGGGAGCCCCCTTTTTATATATACAATCAGTAAATCATGGCCATCAGATTAAAATAATTTGGACGCTCAGGATTGCGCAAAGTGGCAAGTTCTAATTAGATAGAACACATCATCAGGGCTCTCATTCCGTGTAATGCATGTATCGTACACACATCTTTTGGTCCAGTGACATTCTGCCATGTCGCCGGTCAACTCTACATAATCATTTTAGTCCAATAGGATCGCGACACATCATCGATCAACGCCAACTCATCAGTCAACACCACATAAGCAGTCAATGCCACATCATTCGTCCAATCGAATGCTGTCACGTCATCGGTCGATGCCACATCATTGGTCAATGCCACGTCATCAATCAACGCCATGTCATCGAACCGTATATGTGAACAGTGTCGTGAACAATACCATGAATAGTACCGTACATGTGAACAATGCCGTTTACCCTTTTATGCTCCTCCTAAAGTTTTTTACTGTCCTGAGTCCAAAATTGCTGTCCATTTTGCTCTCTGATCTTTCATTCATTCTGAAATGACCATAATGCCCCTAAAATACATAAAATACTTAATTAAAATAAAGCACACATAATTAAATCACAAGGGAATTAAATTAAATATATAAAAGTAGGGATGTTAGATAAACTTGGAGTGTAAAATGACGATTTTCGCCTTTATAAATAATATATGTACCAAACCATAGAACAGTTATAGCCTCGCCAACAACACCAGAACACATCATTATAGCATGATCTCCACTTAAACTGTCTCTAAAATATCTCTTTATAAGCCATCAAAATTAGATTTAAGGATAAAGGATCACAAACATAGCTCCCTGTATAATCTTTAGTGGAATTAAGTGCTCCTTAACCCAATTAGCTCTGATAAAATAGGCCAATTAGAATTCAGGACGCACTGCTAGCAAAGACTATCCCCCAGAGCACAACTATTTAACCCAACGAAGCCCAAAGGCCTCAACAAGAAAGGCCAAATTTTAGAAAAATTGTCTTTATTGACAGTAAAATAGTATTAGTAATGACTTTCAGGGGACACTTATTAAATCTGCCAATAATTAACAATCGAAACATACTAACACTTATTTACGGTGTCCTGAATATAGTATCAATGATTACTATTACTATCTATGCCATTGTAGTTTAAGTAGTTGATATTAAATTAGTACCATGATTACTGTTACTATGGTATTACTGTTTCATTTATTTTAAAAAAATGTAAAAATTTGAATTGGCTCACTGCCTATAGATTTATTAGTAAAATTAAAAGGCACCACAAAATAACAAAAAAATATCTTGATTTATATTACAAAATTTTTCATTTCATATTCAAATATTATTAGTATATATTACAAATTTCAAATACTTCAATAAACAAGATACCTACACTCATAACTAAATAATCCAAATTAAATACATAAAAAAAATTATCATCGAATTAAATGCCACCTATTTGTGATTAAATTTAAAAAATCTGGAAGCTAATTTAAGATGGATGACTATCTCTCACTTTTTGAACATAAGTACAATTGCATAGCGGCGGTGGACGAAGCGGAAGCGAGAATGTCGGCTTGAGTAACGCAAACATTGGTGAGAATCCAATGCCCCAAAAACCCAAGGGTTCCTCCGCAAGGTTCGTCCACGGAGGGTGAGTCAGGGCCTAAGGTCAGGCCGAAAGGCGTAGTCGATGGACAACCAACAACTTCCTTATTCAATAGAGTAGATGGGTTAGGATACAAGTGAAGTTGAGGAAGAAACAATTCAAACACATTGACCAAATCTACATATGAATACATGGAAGAGGGGGGGGGGGGAATTGGCTGCCAATATGAGAAAATTTATAAGTGGAACTAAAGTTTATATTATAAGTCAACTCAAATCTGGCTAAAGTTTATTTCAAAGAAAGGGAGATTAACAAGGAAGCCCAATGTGAAAAAATTTAGATATATGAAGGTGAAAAACACGTTAACATAGCCTAAAATGATATAGACTCAAAATTTCATCTATTAGAAAGAATATTCAATTCTAAACACGGAAAAAAAATGATCATAAGATGCAAGGAATAAAGATTTAAAAAGAAAACAATGACTAGCTGCAATAGATTGCAATTTTGATATGGATTATCAAATGGTGCAGATAAGGCTAATACTATGGTTAACCAGGTTCAAGAAGACGATCCTTGCAACTAGATTTATTAAAATAACAAATAATTAAAGAGAATCACATTAATCATTAGTTTACCAAGCTTAAATTTAATCAAATAATCTTTTAACTATTAAGAATACATGATATTAAAGATGAAAAAATAATTAGTCAATCAATCATGTGAAATAAGAACTATAATCATCAAACAATCTATGTAGGGAATTAATTAAATAAATTATTTAGGACACTGGGACCATGATCATCAAGAACCATAATCACGAGGGTTGAAAGAAAAATTGTGAGGCTAGCGCTCGTAGGTTGGTTTGCGACCATAATGGGACTTGGATCACTGGGTTTGGTATCAATATAGGGCACTGTTCAGTTACTATAGCTGAGTTATGGGGGCTCTTTCATGGTCTTAATATAGCGTGGAAGCATGGGTTTAGAAGGGTAATGGCGGAAGTTGATAGCCACTGTGTGTTTCAACTGGTTCAGCAGCCGCTGGAAGCTACAAATGAGTAATCTCCTCTGCTCCGATCCATTGGAGACCTTATCAAGCGTGATTTCACAATTCACAAGCGTGATTACAAATGAGTAATCTCCGCTAAGGGCTTTCTTGCCAACTATGCCTTACCTCTTCCTCTTGGTTTTCATTTTTTTTACCCCCTCTTAGAGTAGAATCTTTTGAATCTTTTATTACTCATGACATATATGATATATGGGGTTGCTCATCACCTTCTTATTTTACTTTAGCGCTTTATAGAGCCCCTGTGTATCAAAAGAAAAAAAAGGCAGCAATTATTTAGACATACTTAAATAGGGAACAAAAGTAAATACAGTTAGCCATGGAAAAATTGAAGGATTGATGCTGCCGCTCCTCTTCCTATCTGTCTTCCGCGATCTTCTTTTAGTTCCCTTCTTTCCGCTTCTTCATTGTCTCCTTTTATAATATGGCTACTGACTTGCTTAATCCTTTTTGGATTCTAATTGAAATTAATTCTTCACCACCTATAGTAAGTTAAGGCCATGCACCCATTTAACAAAGCCCACTGAACAAACCGTTTTTATTTTTTTATTTATTTTTTTTTTATTACAAACAAACCGTTTTTATATTGTTTCCTTATTAGAATTTGAAAGCTAACCGCTCGTTTGAGATAAAAGCAAAAGGACAATTAAAATGTCTTCTTCCAGAGCCTAGCACATGCATTCGAATTGCCAAATAAAATCTTTGTTTAATTATTTTACGCTTCGTGTGGAAGCTCATTTGGAATATAACATTCAATTTTTCAATTCTCTCCACTTATGGATCTATTATGCACTTTCTATATATAATCTCCTGCTATTTTCCTGTTCAATAAAAATAACTAATAAATATATAATAAAGGATAATATATATATATATATATATATATATATATATGTACACACATATATATATATTTATATTTATATGCATGTATATATATAAATGAAAAATTCTATGATGCCGTGATTAAAATCACGGTATCAATACCGTAATTATTATGAACCGTTAGATTAAATTAACGATTCACAATAATTATGAAATAATAAAAATTTTTAATTAAATTATATCTAACCGGTTATAAGCCAATTAAGTATTTTTTTAAAATAAAATTTTACCGGTATAAATTTAAAGGAAAAAATGAAGATTTACCTTTTAAAGAAATAAAATATATATATATATAAAGGGAAAACTTCCATTTATATCTTTTTGTTAATCCCTAACTAATGAATTCCAAAAGAAACCTCTTGATACGTCTGCAGATTGTAGCCATTCTTGAGTTGATTTTCTATCTTGATTTTGTCTTGTTCGAATTGCTGAGTCTCTATCATCGCTGCCTCTATCTTAGTTTGGCCGTCGTCACCAGTGCAAGGTAAAAAAATAAGGGATAAAAAAATTAATTTAAATTTGACCCACATTAAAAAAAATTACAAATTTTAAAAATCATTACCCTTAAGTAATAAACTTAGGCCATCTCTAATGTGACACTAAACCACTTTTTACACCATTTTTGGTATAAAATACTTCTTCAATATAACACCAAAATCAATACCAAAATGGTGTTATGAATAGTATTGCACCAAATATGATGCAACACTATTCATTTGGTGTTAGGAAAAAAAAGTCTCAAATATCCTTATTACGTTTTCTTATTTACATATATGTCCTATTTTATATAATATTTTAAGTTATTATTTTTATTTTTTTATTATTTTTATTTCATTTTTTTAATTTTTGAATATTATACTAATATTTTAAATAAAAAATATTCACAACATAAAAATTAATAATAAAAATAAAATGCCAATAACATTAATTACTAGATTGCATATTACAAAATTAAAAATACAAAATTAAATTAACACAAATTAAAAAAGCTACTACTATTAGCATAAATTAGAACAATTATTCAATAATCTGGGAGATCATTAATTTTCATAATGTACTAATTTAGTTAATTAAATACAAATTTAATAATTTTCTATATTTTTTTGTTAATCGATATAAAATTACTTATTACTTAATTATCTATATTAATTGTAATATTTATTGTATTAATTGAATTAATTCTCGAGAATTAAAAGAATAAAAAGAAGAATTTTTTTTGGGTGTAAATGGGTTGGAGATGAAATAGTAATTTAGTGTGAAAAATGTACTTTTTTTTGTTGGTGTTACACCAAAATGGTGTTAAAGGCATCTCCAATGTAGTACTAAACCTAACACTAAATCATCTTTTACACCATTTTTGGTGTAAAATACTTCTCCAATATAACACCAAAATGGTGTTATGAATAGTATTGCACCAAATATAGTGCAACACTATTCATTTGGTGCTAGGGAAAAAAAGTCTCAAATATCCTTATTATTTTTTCTTATTTACATAGATGTCCTATTTTATATAATATTTTAAGTTGTTATTATTATTTTTGTTATTAATTTTTATTTCATTTTTAATTTTTGAATATTATACTAATATTTTAAATAAAAAATATTCAACAAAAAAATTAATAATAAAAATAAAATGCCAATAACATTAATTACTAGATTACATTTTACAAAATTAAAAATATAAAATTAAATTAACACAAATTTAAAAAGCTATTATTATTCAAATAAATTAGAACAATTATTTAGTAATCTGGGAGATCATTATTAGATCCTCCAATATCATCAAAATATTGGCCAATATTATTGTAAGTATTTTGAGATGATTGGCCTTGCTGAGATATTCTCTGCAAAATCTTAATTTGTTAATTTTGAAAATATTGACGTAAGCTCGGATCACTTATTAAATTTAAATCTTTAAATAAAATTTTGTTTTCTTCACGATATGTGACCATCTCCAATTTTGTTTTTCACATTGCACTCTGAAATGCACTAATTGATCATTTATGGGATGAATTTAGTAATTCGAATAACTAGAGTATTATTATTGTTATTGTATTTTTCTATATTAATGTAATGTTTAATTTTCATAATGTACTAATTTAGTTAATTAAATGTAAATTTAATAATTTTCTATATTTTTTTGTAAATTTACTTAATTATCTATATTAGTAGTAATATTTATTGTGTTAATTAAATTAATTCTTGAGAATTAAAAGAATAAAAATAAGAATATTCTATTTGGTGTAAATAGGTTGGAGATGAAATAGTAATTTGGTGTGAAAAAAGTATATTTTTAGTGTTGGTGTTACACCAAAACAATGTTAAGCATTGGAAATTAAGCATTAGAGATGCCGTTAGGCCCTTATACATTGAGAAATTAATCAGTAGACCCAAAACCTTAAACTAAGATGTAAGGGTACAACATTAATTAATATTGAAAAGAAGTTGCTTTCCTCCTATCATGGTCACTCTAAAATTACTTCAAACTGTTAATATTATTTTTTAACTTCGACCGACTGTTCTTTCATGCGGATACTATTTATTATAACTGCTCAAATTTGTGATGAAATAAAATTAACAAAAACTGCAATGGTCTTTAAGGCAACTTGTTCTTTCATCAAATACGAACGCATGAAGCGATCACCATCATTATACAGAAATTCGTATAAACGCGTAAGATTAAGAATACTCACAAGCGTGGGAATTGGCACATCCGTTGGCTTGAGAAATCTCTCATTTAATCAATTACCGCCTCTTAAGGCACACCGTGTTGCTCCATGTAGCATTCAACAGCTGAGGCGTCATGCCCTCTCTTCTGCTCAAACTGTATCATCGATTCAAATTGTTTATACAATAAAATTATTCACACCGATTCTTAAGTGAATTTGGATCCCTTCCCCGATCTAAAAATTCTCCCATCTTTTCAAAAATTTGATAGCACATGTTAAGTACCTTTTAATGTAAATAGCATAGGTGTTACACATATTTTACTTTAAAAAATACCAAGTCAGCATTTAGATAGTTTACGCGGTAGGTATATTATTATTATTTTTTCCCCAAAGGCTGTTATGGGTAGTTTGTAGAGAATAAAAAGCACCACCCCGTCGTTATGAAGTGTAATATATAATGGTAGGATGAGGTATTGTTAATGTCGTGGATCATCATGGATTCAGTGAAGATCGGACATTCTTTTAAAGTTATTTTATATTTGGCACGAACGATGTTTGCCTTAATTATATTCAACATTTTTCTTCTTAATTTGATTTTCCAATTGCTCAGGCGTATGGTTATATTAATGATGCGTTTACTCTTTAAATTGAAGAATTGGAATCTAATATAAGAATGGTCGATAGTATTTACTTGTTAAAATAAATGTGAGAATTAGACTAGAATATGTGAGCGCACATATTTTGGGGATTAAAGAATGAGAACTTAATTCCCATGGGAGTTGGGAAACAAGTTCTCATTCCTTGAACTCCCAATTTTATACTCACCTAAATTTCATAATTTCACTTTATCCTCAATTAAAATAATATTATATTATTTTTATTTTTATTATTCTTTTTCAATTGTTGTTAATGATGATGATGATGATGATGATATTGTTAATTAATGATAATGATAATGATGATGATGATATTGTTAATTAATGACAATGATAATGATGATGATGATAAACAATAATAATTTTAATAATAATAATAATAATTCTAACAACAACAATAATAATTGTAACCATAACAACAACAATAATTACAATTTTTAACAATAATTATTTTTAATAATAGTAATCACCACTATTAATACACAATAACAATAATTAACAAACGTCATTTTATTAATTTACAACCATCTATTCTGTTTCACATATGCTGGGACTTGGACAATTGCAGAAAGCTTTTTAGTTTTCAGACACCCCTCGCCAGGGCACAACTGAACTGGAGAATATGAGTTGGCTCAAGCTTCTATTATTTATAAATGTTAAAAGTGTAATAACAGATTTTTTTTTTTGTTCCCGTTAACACATAAATTAAAAATGCAAATTTGGTCAATATCCACGCCGCAAGACAATAACTGTTGTTTTTGCCTTCATTGAGTTTCCAGAGTTCTTGAGGGTGCGCACCACTTTGCTTAAACTCTGCTACTCCTAAGAAGTTAAAGATATTTGGCCTAGAATAAAAACCAAGTGCCTTGCATCATGAATTCATTTTGTTATTTACTTATTTAACACAAAGGCATTCAGAATGTGCCTACTTCTCACATTTAGTTATTTCAACAACCAGAACAGATCATCACAAGATTTCAATAACAGTTGCAGGATTCTAGATGTACAACAGGTCCGTAAAAAAGTGAACTAAAGCTAGGCAATTTTTGGGATGATAATTTCAACTGAGGATATAAAGTGATTAATTCCTCCTCGAAAGACCAAGGAATACAGTAGCTGATGAGATTTGAACCCTCAGATCAGCAATATCAATGTCATGCCCGCCTTCAACCAGACCCCATTTGTCCACCTACAAGGGAAAAATGAGAAGGCTTCAAAAGGCAAGCAGAGGCAACAGAAAGTTTCTCAGCACACTAAAACTAGGAGTGGGCATTCAGAAAAGATTTCAATGTTAAAATCAAATAAAAAGAAAATACACGCACACACACACAAAATAAAAGTAGTGATCACAAGGGCAATGTTGCTCTTCTTACGGAGACTGATGTTACAAGTGTTCTCCTATTATTAGGAGAGCCGTGGGTCCCACTTCATAGGTCTCCTAATCATAGTTGGACATGTGCAGCGTCGTTTCCCATAAGATGAGCGACACCGCTCAGTCATTCAAAATACTACACAATAATAGTTGATTATTAAAAAATTCTTTTATATTATTATTTTTTTTGTATAAAGCATGAATGGTTAGGGGTTCCAATCGAATTGGATTAAAAGAAAAAGGTCAAATTTTGTTGAAAAGTTAAAATTTTGAAAGAAAAATAAATTTCTTAAACCAAATACTATAAAACTGAAGCGAATCGAAACAGTTCAGTTCGGTTCTAAAATTCAGTTCACATTTGATTCTAGTTTTCAAGAACAAATCAGTTCTGGTTCGGTTAGGTTGGTTCTGGCCCAAAACCAAACCGAATCAAATAGTGCCAGCCCTAACTAAAACATACTTGTTAGAGATGTAGATTACTAGTGACCGTGCTTCTATGTGTGTGTAAGAAAGAGTTAATAAGAACCTGCAAATCTTCTTCAAGTCTGATCAACTCAATCGCTTCCTCAATCTGCAATTTTCCACGAAAGATACCAATGGCGATGACCAAAGAATGTGCTGCTGCAGCAATTGCATCAATTGCTGCCAATTCATAGTCATCTGTTTTCTTCATAAGGTTTTCTACGGTCTTAATGAGACCATCCTCCTGCTTTCCACCAAAAAAGCTCGAGTAGACTACAGGTTTAAAACTGAATTCTGATTCCACCCATTTAAGTAATGGGTCAATTTTCTGTACCTGCCGCTCTGCAAACATACAAAGGAGCAGTTAAGTAAGGTCAATGTCTCCTCTGTAAAGGAGACTAAAAAGCAACAAATACAAATCTACTATGATCACAATCGAAGACCTACTGAACTCAAAGCCAGCCAAATTATTAATAATCTAAATTTGAATTTCCAATAAAATATAAAACTGATACAACTAAATTTCGAGTGCAAAAAGAAACTTTTTACAGATGGGAAACTGAATGCCGTATAGAGGTATTAAGATGCATGCGTACAAACAAGATCTCGACGTAACAATGACTTGGTTATGCACTATTTGTAGCTTTTAGCTGCATTTCAGCGACTGCATTTAAATTTGAATTAATATCTGCATGTACAGCTCATGAATCCTACCAAACCAAATCACTTGGTCAAAATCTAACGAAAACTCCTAATTGAATATTCTCCAAAATGGCAGGTACAGAAAAATGCATTCAATGCTTCCAACTTGAAATGATAGGATTTGACTTGATGCACATGACAAAGTGATTTTGCTTGTGAGATCTTAAATCCTTATCTTAGTAATAGAAAGGGTTAAGAGTAAATGGTATGATGCCAATTGATCAGATAAAAGATATAATCTTCTACTCTTATAGGGTTTAAATGTAGAATCTGACTTGTTGATTATAATTTGCAGAAGTACGCCACAGAAAATCAGATGAGAAAATGCCGGTAATACTCAGGACAAAAATTAAATATTGAAACAACAAATCACTATGAATAAAGCACCGAACGCATGAACAACATACCATGCACACCACTTGTCAGATCATTATCAGCTGGAGCACGACAAAAGACTAAATCTTGGTTAAATTTCTTCATCAAATGTTCAATAATTTTTGGACGAGTAAGTGGAACTCTCTCCAATGCAGTACACGCAAGTTTCATGAGAGGCATCATGAAGGGTCTGATCCCATCTGTTTGCTACGATGGTTAAAGATTTTATTAAAGAATCCAACAAAGAAAAAACATAAATACTCGAAGAAAAACCCATTTAAATGAGAAAATAACAATTCTAAATGAAGAAAATTCCCTGCAGTCACCACCCGAAATCAAATGAATTATCAATGCCAACCGGAAGACCATTTTCACGTAAACTACAGTTAATCCAAAGAAATGCAATCGGGAATAGCACAAACCCAAAATCATGGACAAAAAGGATCAATTTTTTGTATACATCGGGATGAAAAAAAAATGAATTTTAACCATTTGAGTTACAGCACTACTCTTAAAAATTAACAAAGTAAATAAACGAATGAATTCATGAACACACCTGATAGTCCCACTCAGCACCAATGGCTTTAGCTAAGCCCAAAGTGGGCAACTTGAGGGGTCTCTTAGAAGGAGTCTTAAGCGTGCGATAATCAAGCATCACCGTCCATCCATTTCCATCATCAGCTTCTCTGGTGCTCACTTTTTCATAAAACCTCTTTCCCACAATCGACCCCGTCATAAACGACATCGGCATCGTCACCGAAGACGACGACGACGACGCCGTTTCTTGTTTCCGTCCCTTAATGTAGATGTTCTCGTTAATCTTGTCGGAGGGGGAGGAGAAGGTGAAGGACGTAGTTGGGTCGTCGTCGTATTGCGGTGACTGGTGGACGGTGGCGACAGAGCAGAGGTGGCGCGTCCGAAATGTAGTGAACGAGCTTATTGCGTTAGGGTTTCTGATAGATTGTAGGGTTTTTGATATAAGTGACGCTGCCATTTCTTCTATCTTTTCTTCAGTACTAGCTGAGTTTTTTTTTTTTTTTTTTTGTTAGGGTTTTGACTCAGATCCTTGTAACACCATTTGAGCCACCGTCTTACAGGTTCAGATTTTTGTTTTCTGTTTTCGTTTTTCGTTTTTCGTTTTTTAATGTTTCCGGTCTTTTAACTGGTTTGGGCTTTCAGGATCCAAGAGTGGGCATACTCTAGTTTCTAAAAGAGTAAAGCTTTTAACACCCGTCTAAAATCCTACAACACCCATTTTGAATTTTATTTCCCACAATATCCGGTTTAATGATAAAATATAAATCTTTAAATAAAAATTAACATTTTACTTTAAAAATCTATCCTAAAAGACATATTTCTTTTAAGCTTTTATTTATAAAATTTATACAAATCATAAAATATTAATTATTTTTACTTTTGTTGTAAAATTCTTATCTCTATGACTCTAGTTTTATGGGTTTTCGTAAAAAAAAAAAACTAAAATTTGAAATATAACTATAACTTATGAATGGGATATGATATCAATAAAAGTGAGGTATGCAAATCTATGCACAAAGGTAAGCCAAGAATTATAAAAAGTAAAATAATTAATTAAAGTGACAGCATGGACCATGGAGCAGGAAGCATGAAAAGTAAAATAATTAATTAAAGAGAAGTGCATGGAACTTAACCAAGAAACATGTAATAAAGTCAAGTGGTGACACTATAGAGCATACAAAGTAAGCGCACATAAAGTATAAATAAAAAACATGCATATTTACGTGAAGAATAATAGGCATGTTTAATGTTATAGCACAAATATGCTTCCGCAGTAGCAAGTGCAAATATAAATTAAAGTTATGTTTTCTAAAGACGTAACTTTGAGATAAATTGTCAATTTAACTCAAATATTTGTTAAAATTTCCCTAAAGTGAGTACTCTCAAATATTTTTATGTCATTCCTTGAAGGGGATGTAATCATATTAATTTCCATGGTGATTATAATGAAAAATTTAAGCCTCATTACTCAAAATGAAATAAGATTGATATAACAATTGTGATGAGTTGGAAGTTTAATAAAACAAATTTCTTACCTGATTTGGCATGGTGAATTTAAAAAACTAAGGTAATGATTACATATCAAATTATAGAAAATTCAAAAGGATTTTAATCAAAGAGGCAGTCGATTCTCTTAATTATTGATTTTTGTTTAAATCAAGTTAAGAAGGATTCATGGGAAAAAAATTCATTTGGGTGAATTCTTGACTTGATGAATAAGTCTTCCTATCACGAGGGTGAGATAAGCTACACATGATGAATAACTTGATGTTTAGAGTGGTATGTATCACTTTATCTCATCTTAATAGGTGAATTAGTTAAAACTTGAAGTTCAAAATAATTATTGTACTATGCATTTTTTATAAACTTATGGATATGTGAAAGTGAGTAATCACAAACAGAACATGATTGTGGGTTGATATATATGATATTCCTGAAGTATGAAATGGTAAAACAAATAAATAGATGAATGCACGAAGCATGTGATAGATTAATTGGTGCAAAATCTTAATTCTCGGGAAGCTGAAGTGTAATAATTAGGTGTTCCTAAAGAGACCATGGTCGTATGTCTAGCAAAATATTTTATCTATATTAAATTATTGAATATATTGCACCTGGAAAGGTGTAATGTATCAATTAGAAAATGAATTTCAAATTCCCTTTAAGAGGTAAATGATCATAAATAAAAAGATTCAAATTGTCCTATAAAAGACATGTGTACAAATTAAAGAAAAGAGATCTTTAACCATTGCAGAGACATATATATTAAAAGTTTCGAAAGATCTCACTAGGCACATATATTGGAAAATAAAAAAAAAAATTTGATCAATAGTATATTGGTGTTTGGTGCAAGAGAAAATTGAAATTGACATAAGATTGCTGTCAATAAAAATTTAGTTTTTATGATAACATATTCAAAATCTTGAGTTACCAAAATGTGAAATAATTGTTTATACAATTGGCCAAATTTTAGACCTTAGTCATACCTAAAAAACGTAAAATTAATTAGGAAAATATAAAGAATTTTGGACCCATAGTCATGTATAAAAGTCGTAAACTATTAATAAAATATGAATTTGAACTATAGTTTGGCAAAATTAAATTGTAGAATCTATGAACTTATCCTTGAATGATAAAATGCTTGAAATAAGTACTTGAAGTATTAAATCAAAAAGCTTGCACCTTATATATTATTGATAAAGCCATAATCATAATTGTGTGTATTATAGCAATCTAGACTTATTAAGTATAATCATTTGAGTGAAAAATATTATTAATGGGATATGTCATTATCGACTTTGCTCTGTAATTTTATTAAAATTTAGAAATTAAATTTGCAATCTTTGCAAAATGGGTTGATGATTTTATCATGAAAAGACTCCTAAAGTGCTTATGAACTTATTTCTTTTAAGCATAAAATTCAAGATGAAATTTTTTATCAATTTATGGATTGAAATTTATCAAGTAAAATACTTATATTATAGAAATACAAGAAGTATTTGATACTAAAAATTGTTCAATTTAAAATATAATGTATATGTCTTGGTCCTAAAGTGCCAAATTTTATTCCAACTTGTACCTACAAATGCTTTAAAAAATTGTATAATTACAAGACAAAAAATGTTTTGTATAAAAGTATATCACTCTTGAAAATGTCAAAATAGTATGAAAAGTATATCAAACTCTTTCCATGATATGTATGCTAAAAGAATATAAACAAAATTATGAAGATATATACATGGCGATATTCTTCAATCAAGGGACGATGTTTCTAATTTCATTTTTTCAGGCTTCAAAAGGATGATGTTGATCCTGCATATTATTTCACCAAAATATTATTAGTTACAACAAAAAAATGATTGATCATTAAGGCACACATGTCATTTTAAGGGGGAGTGTAGTTATCTTGGGGAGTTATTGATATGGAGAACTATATACGATGTACTCTTTTTCTTTCACTAGGGTTTTGTCCCATCGGATTTTCCTAATAAAGTTTTAATGAGACAGTTTACACCTCCTTAAGATACAAATGACTGATGTACTCTTTTTCCTTTGCAAATCTTTAACCTACAGGTTTTTACTAATAAGGTTTTAATGAGGCACATTCTTTGTAAGAAGTGAAATACTAATTAGGCAAACCCAAGAGGGGGGGTGAATTGGGTTATTAAAAAATATTAAATTCTAAAGCAAAACTCAATTCAAACCCAGCACAAATTTAAAGCAATAACAAATAAATCAATCACAATATAAAAAGATAAGGGAAGAGAGAGCAAACACAATGATTTTTACGTGGTTCAGCAATCCCCGCCTACGTCACGCCTCCAAGCTCACCGGGCTTAAGTATTTCACTAAGCTAGCCACCCAAGGCTTCAAATGCTTACAATTGACTTCCAAGGTATCAATGGTCCTTTACAACAAGAGATTATCCCCAATCTCTTAACCCAAGTGTATCCCAACACTTACAATCACTCAAAGTAAAAGATTACAAATTGTTTTTCTCTCACACAATATCTAAGATTACAAATCAATGCCCAATGTGTAAATAGATGAAAAGAGAATGTGTTTAAAGCTCTATGAAGATTGTATTCTCAGATATAAGCTCAATGGTAGTGTTGTGATCAGCTCTTGTTTGAATTTGAATGAGCTTATTTATAACTGCAGTTGAAAACTAGCCGTTATTGACTTTCTGCACACTGTCGGATCGCCGCTAACTAGATGTCGGATCGCCGTTTGACTGGTCAATATGACCGTTGGGGCTGATTTTCAAATTGTCGGATCGCCGTTATCTAGATGTTGGATCACCGTTTGTGTCCAGAGGCTACATTTTAGTTCTGGTTAATATCGGCGAGCCGTTTATCAAACTTGTCGGATCACCATTTTTATCTAGAGGCTACTGGATGATATCGGTGAGCCGTTTATCGATCTTGTCGGTTCGACGTTTATGTCCAGAGACTGCCCTTCAGTTCTGGTTGATATCGGCGAGCCGTTTAGTAACATATCGGTTTGCCATTTAGGTCTAGAGGCTACTGGTTGATATCGGCGAGCCGTTTATCACACATGTCGGTGTGCCGTTTACGTCCAGAGACTAATCTCCATTTCTGCTTGAAATCGGCGAGTCGTTTATTACACATGTCGGTTCGCCGTTTTCTATAAAAACTGCTGCAGTGAGCTATTTTGCAAGAAGACTGTTTTGACTCCAAATTTTTACTATTCTTTATGAGGCTTGTTAAAGATAGAGAAAATTATGTTGAACTCTTAAAAGATTAACCAAAACTTAATCATGTTTGTCATCATCAAAATCAATGAAGAATTATTTAGGTTAACAATCTCCCCCTTTTTAATGATGACAAACTTTTCAAAAACAATACTAGTGTAATTTTGCTCCCCTTAAATATGTGCTCCCCCTAAGTGAAATTTTGAAAGACTTGTTAACTCCTTTAAAAAAAATCATTTAACAGTTAATCTCAAAATTTTAAACACGACAGATTGATTAAAAAAACTTATGCCAATACTATTTTGCCAAAATCAATTATGCCAATTACCAATAAACTCATTCCAAACTCATGCCAATTACCAATAAACTCATGCCAAACTCATGCTAATTTCTCTCCCCCTTCATCATCAAAAAGAAAGAGGCGCGATGAATGACTTATGTTTGGAAAATTTTTGGCAGAATCTCCCCTGAAATGTGAGTATATCCTCAAGAATACATAGAGTCAAAACGAAAAGCACTTCCATATAAGTATACCACCATATCAACCAACCTCCATACCAATAGATTCACACTTCCAGAATGAGCAAGGTAAGCAATATAATACCAAAAACAACCCAAACATGAATTATCATCATGAATTATCATCATGAATTATCAAAAGCATAATCACAAAACACATAACACTCAGAACACAAATAATATCATACACATACGGCAAATGAAATGAGAAAATGTCTGTGTGAAAGTCAGAGGGGCAGAGAAATCTAAGATGGAGGATGTGAAGACGAGCTGCCGGGGTCATATCCAAAGTAGCTGAGAATGCGACGTTGTCCCGCAATTAACTCCATCTGATGATCTGAAATTTGCTCCCGAAAGGTTGCAAAATCATATCGAAGCTTCTGTTGCTGCTGGGACAAAGCATCCACTCGGTCGAGAAGCTGCTGGAACCGATCCTCAGGAACAGCTGATGCCGCAGGAGGGACGGCAGTCTCGATAGGCTCGTCATCCTGAGATGCATCTGCTGCTGGTGTTGCTGGTGAAGCAGGGGCTGCTGGTGCTGCTGCTCGGCGAGGAACACGCGGTTTAGCCCCAAGACGGAAATCAGGTAGCTCATCCTCGGAGCAGACATCATTCAGCATGCGATCATCCTCGGGTGCGATCAGTGTGACTTCGTTTTTGGAGGATGTGATCTTTTCCCATTTCCCACGCTTCTTAAAGAATCCGATGGCAGAAATAATTTCTCGATCGAGCTTACGAGTCTCGAGAAAAACAGGCTCGACGATATGAACATGAAAGTGGTTCAGGATCCTAGTGATGATGCTGCCATAAGGAAGGGATCGGTTGGAGACTTTAGGAGTGGACAACATATGACACATAATAGTGTAGGATAAGCTCACATGGCGTCTACGGATGAGAGAATCTAATAGACCAATATCAAGCCTAGTGACCTCATTAGTGTGACCCTGTCTAGGAGTGATCATGTGTTGGAGAATAATGTGAAGTATTCTAATCTGAAAATGGAGGAGTTGAGACCTAAAGGACAAAGAGCAGATGTCATCGGAAAGATCCCGACGACAACAAATGTTCCGTACACTATCCATATGACGAAAATCACTAAAAGATAGTTCTTTCCTAGCGGTGTACAGATCTAACCCTCCATAAGCGATTCCTAGAATACTACATAATTCAGGTTCATCAAGTTCAATGCGAATACCTCCTACAAATTTATAAAGCTCGTCACGACAAGTAGAGGAGAATTCTATGTTTGAATAAAAGACTCGAACTAGATTTTCATAAATAGGTTCTTCAATACTTAAAGCTTGCTTCCAATGACTAAGCATTTGAGTAATGGAGTGACCACAAACAGTAATATCCAAGAATTCCGAAATATTAAGAGAAAAAGAGGGAGTTACGGGTTTACCCATGAACTTCTCACAGAATCGCTGAGCAGAGGTAGCATCGGAAAAATGAAGACTCTCGAAATCTTGAGAAGGAGACCTGGGTGGACTAGAACGGCGTGGAGCAGTGTGCTTGGTTCGAGCACGCCTTTGTGGTTGTTCCACCATAGATGTGTTGGAAGGAAAAATTTGTGGAAATGAAGTTTGAGAGATGCGATAGTGATTAGGGGTGGAAATGTGATTGAAAAAAAAAAAAGATTTGAGCAAGGAAGGTTCGGCTGGTTCTAGGGTTTCAAAAAGGAGATTTTTCAATTTTAGATGAAAGAGAAGGATTTGAATCGGTTAAAAGGTTCTAGAGAAGATAAAAATGGTTTGTAATGCTTCAATTTGATGAAAAATGACAAGAAAAGAGATGGATTTGAGAGTAGAGAACTGGTGCAGTTGCGAGTTAAAGAGAGAGAGAGAGAGAGAGAGAGAGAGAAAGAGAAGCCGAAATGAGGAGGAAGACGAAGGACTGTTCAATTAACGTGTGAAAACAGCGAGCCGTTATAAAGAAAACGGTGAGCTGTTGAGTGTCAGAAAATGCATATTTATAAAGGAGAAAACCGTCATTTTACATTTCAAGTCTTACTAACAACCCTTACTTTTATGTTTTTAACATTCTTGTGATTTAATTACGTGTATTTCATTTTAATTAAGTAATTTATGTATTTTAGGGGCATTATAGTCATTTTACAATAAAGGAGAGATCAGACGGCAAAACGGACATCACTTTTGAACTCAGGACGGTCGAAAACCTTAGGAGGAGCATAAAAGGAAAAATAGCACTATTCACATGTACGGTACTATTCACGTATACGGTACTGTATACGGTACTGTTCACAGCACTGTTCACATAGACGGATCGATGACGTGGCATTGACCGATGATGTGGCATTGACTGATGAGGTGTCACGATCCTGTTGGACTAAAATTCTTATGTACTGTTAATGGTGACGTGGCAGCATATCAGTGGATGAAAAATCTCGCGTACGGTGCATGCATCACACAGGATTATTTTCAACCAAACCGCGTTACTGTTCATCCGGGTCAAACCGTGTTATTGTTCATCCGCGTGGTCAAACCGTGGACTGTTGACTGATGAGATGGCGCAATCCTGAGCGTCCAAACTGTTTTTAATCCGATGGCCATAATTTACTCCATGTATCTATAAAAAGGGGGTCTCCCCCCCTAATTTGATAGCTCTGAATCCATTTTTGGGATCTATTTTCTATAATTCCCTCTCCATCTTGTATTTTCTTCATATTTTAATAAATTTCCATTTTGCCCCTAGTTCAATTATGAGTGGCTAATTTTCTTTCAAGATTATTTTCAACCAAACCGCGTTACTGTTCATCCGGGTCAAATCGTGTTATTGTTCATCCGCATGGTCAAACCGTGGACTGTTGACTGATGACGTGGCGCAATCCTGAGCGTCCAAACTGTTTTTAATCCGATGGCCATTATTTACTCCATGTATCTATAAAAAGGGGGTCTCCCCCCCTAATTTGATAGCTCTGAATCCATTTTTGGGATCTATTTTCTATAATTCCCTCTCCATCTTGTATTTTCTTCATATTTTAATAAATTCCCATTTTGCCCCTAGTTCAATTATGAGTGGCTAATTTTCTTTCAAGATTATTTTCAACCAAACCGCGTTACTGTTCATCCGGGTCAAATCGTGTTATTGTTCATCCGCGTGGTCAAACCGTGGACTGTTGACTGATGACGTGGCGCAATCCTGAGCGTCCAAACTGTTTTTAATCCGATGGCCATAATTTACTCCATGTATCTATAAAAAGGGGGTCTGCCCCCCTAATTTGATAGCTCTGAATCCATTTTTGGGATCTATTTTCTATAATTCCCTCTCCATCTTGTATTTTCTTCATATTTTAATAAATTCCCATTTTGCCCCTAGTTCAATTATGAGTGGCTAATTTTCTTTCAAGATTATTTTCAACCAAACCGCGTTACTGTTCATCCGGGTCAAATCGTGTTATTGTTCATCCGCGTGGTCAAACCGTGGACTGTTGACTGATGACGTGGCGCAATCCTGAGCGTCCAAACTGTTTTTAATCCGATGGCCATAATTTACTCCATGTATCTATAAAAAGGGGGTCTCCCCCCCTAATTTGATAGCTCTGAATCCATTTTTGGGATCCATTTTCTGTAATTCCCTCTCCATCTTGTATTTTCTTCATATTTTAATAAATTTCCATTTTGCCCCTAGTTCAATTATGAGTGGCTAATTTTCTTTCAAGCTTGGGTTGAAGGTGAAGTCTCAACATGTGTCATGGGCTTAATTTTGTAAATTTATTTTCTCTTCCCCTCTAGTTTTTGTGGATGTTTTGACTTCTCGTCGACAAATAATACTAATCTTGTCTAGTACCGCCTTGGTTTCACCGGCTCTCTAGTACAAGGTTATTATTATTTGGCACGATAAGCCCTTAGCACCATATTGATTAGAGCGTGGTTCATGAGGTGTGAATTCCCCCCTCATGATTTAATTGGCATTAATAAAGATTATTTAGCCCATGATGCATGTTGATACGGATCCAGATACCAAAGTACGTCATCTCAATAGAATTCTCTTTAATTTATTCTTGTCATTTCAATTCCAATTTTAGAATTTATTCTCGCCATTTTAATTTAAGTTTTACCATATTCCAAATCATTTCCACCACAAATCCAATCACCCATTCACAAAATTAATTCTATACACAATTAAAATCCACCTCCTCGTGGGATCGACACTCGTCACCATTAATCTATACTACAATAGATTCGTGCGCTTGCGAGTACATTAAAATTTGCACAACAAGTTTTTGGCGCCGTTGCCGGGGAGGTAAGTAATTTTAATTCATAGAATTAATTTTTGTGAATAATTTCTTTTAATTAATTTTCTTGTAGTTTTTTTATTAATTAAAAAAAAGAAAAAAAAGTAAATCTACATTTAAAGGTTAGTATTTCTTTTCTTTTTCTCTTCTTTAAAATTCTGTAATTTAATTTTTAATTTATTTTTTTCTTTGTAATTTTTTTATTTTATTTAATTTATTTCACGTATTTGTTTTTGTGTATTTTTTTTAGTAAGGTTATAATAGCGCAATAAGGTTAGTATTGTAATTTCTCCCTCTTCTTTATTTTTACTTGTTTTGTTCCTATCTTTATTTTCATTTTATTTGTTTTGCATGCATGGTCGTAGGTCATTATTTCCTAATCTTGAACCTATAGACCTTGAATTAGAAAAAGCACTTCGCACACACAAACAAGTTAAAAATAAAATGGATTTACAAGCACCACAGGAGAGGCCATTTAAGGATTATTTCAGTCCCTTAGCTAATTTGAGCACATCATGCATAAGATACCCAAATGTAGCTGCTAGGAGTTTTGAATTAAAACCAAGTGTGCTAAATTGTCTCCCCACATTTTATGGCCTAGAAAATGAGGATCCATATAATCATCTGAATGATTTTCATGCTATTTGTCAAACTTTTAAATACGAAAATTTTTCAGATGATGATATAAAACTCAGATTATTCCCATTTTCTTTAAAGGATAGAGCTCGTTCATGGTTAAATACTTTGCCTGCTAATAGCATTTCATCATGGGAACAAATGGTAACAAAATTTTTAAATAAATATTTCCCAGTGCATAAAACCAATGCTATTCGCCGGGAAATCTCGGAGTTTATCCAGAGAGAGGACGAGCAGTTTTTTGAAACGTGGGAGCGATTCAATGGGCTACTCTTGAAGTGTCCACATCATGGGTACGAGAAATGGCACCAATGTCAATACTTTTTGGAGGGATTACTACCGAATGTGCAAGAATGGCTAATGGCAACAAGTGGAGGAGAGCTAATGTCAAAAAGTGCATCAGAAATTTGGGAGTTTTTCCAACAACAAGCGGATAATTCCCAACAACGAAGTCGATCACTTAGGAATACTAGAAGAATTAAGAGAGTAAATGAGGTTCACAGTGGCGAGTCAAGTTCAGAAATCAAAGAAGTCAAAGCGATAATTGAAAGTCTTGCTCGACAAATAGCATCATTATCGACTACTAAATCAACAGAACCACATGACCATGACTTATACTCATATCAAGCCAATGCCATAGGTGTAATGAGAAAGCCATCAAATTACAACCCATACTCCAACACATATAACCCTGGATGGAGAGACCACCCCAATTTTTCATGGTCTCAAGGACTCCAACAGAATGGACCAGCAGCTCCAGCTCCACCAATGCAACAAATTCCTCAAATTCCTCAAGCCTCTCAGCCCCCATTTAGACCATACAATCAGAACCAGAATTACTCTCAGTCCAGACCATGGGAGGATTCATTCCAGAATCTTAAGAATCTTACTCACTCCACGATTGAGCAACAGAACCGCACCATTGATGGACTACGAAATGAGTTGAGAGCAGGCTTCAACTCACAAGCTCAATCGGTTTCAAGCCTCGAGAAGATGGTGGGACAACTTGCTTCTTCAGTTCAGACCTTAGCAATGACTGTTGAGAAAGGCAAGTTTCCAAGTCAACCAGTGCTTAATCCTAAAGGAGTACATGAAGCAAGTACCAGTTCACCACAACAGCATGGAGAGGTCAAAGCAGTAATGACCTTGCGAAAAGGAAAAGAAGTCGACAACAAAGTGAAGATGCCGGTGACAAAAGAAAATCAAATTGTTCCTGTGAGTATTGAGGACTCACCACCGGAGGAGAAAGAAGAAACCAACCCACGAGAATATGTTTCGAAAGCTCCATTTCCCCAGAGGTTAGCTAAAGGCAAGAAGGGAAAATCCACAGGTGAGATTCTTGAAATCTTCAAACAGGTAAGTGTTAACATCCCTTTGCTTGATGCCATTAAACAAGTTTCATCTTATGCCAAGTTTCTTAAAGACCTTTGTACTAAAAAGAGAAATATGCATGTTCAAAAGAAGGCATTTTTAACAGAAAACGTTAGTTCTATACTCCAACATAAAATTCCTTTAAAATGCAAAGACCCAGGCTCCCCCACTATCTCATGTAGTATAGGGAACCACACAATTGAGAATGCTTTGTTGGATTTAGGAGCTAGTGTAAATCTGTTGCCTTATTCAGTATTTGTGAAACTTGAACTGGGAGAATTACACCCAACTCCAGTGGTGTTACAACTTGCAGATCGGTCCACGAAAATACCTCGTGGTATTGTGGAGGACGTGCTTATCCAGGTAGACAAGTTTTATTTTCCTGTTGATTTCATTGTAACTGACACTCAACCTATACAGGATTTAATGAAGCACATCCCCATTATTTTAGGCCGACCATTCTTGGCAACTGCGGATGCTCACATTCAATGCAGGATTGGAAATATGCAGTTGTCCTTCGGCAACATGACTATGGAGCTGAACATCTTCAACATTGCCAAACAACCTCACAATGCAGATGATGGAATTGTTGATGTGGATTTAATAGAAGCATTAATTGATGACACTTTTATTTCAAACCTTAGTGATGATCCTTTACAGACATGTTTAACTCACTTTGGTTTTGATTTTGATATTGACAGATCGGTCGAAGAGGTCAACGCCCTACTTGACTTAGCACCATCCATGGACACCAATAAATAGAAGTCAAGAGTTGAACAACTAGCACCATCAGAGAAGAAACTCATCCCATCATCAGAATCACCACCGAAACTTGAGCTCAAACCATTGCCCAACACATTGGAATATGCATTTTTGGGAGAAGAAAGTACTTTGCCGGTAATCATTTCATCATCCTTCAATAACGAACAAAAAGGTAAGTTGTTGGATGTTTTGAAAGAACACAAAGGAGCATTAGGATGGACTATAGCGGACATAAAAAGTATAAACCCAGTAGACTGCATGCATTACATTCACCTTGATGAAAATGCTAAATCTACTAGGGAAATGCAGCGTCGGTTAAATCCTAATATGAAAGAAGTTGTTAGAACTGAAGTCCTTAAGCTATTAGACGCAGGTATCATTTACCCAATTTCTGATAGTTCATGGGTCAGTCCTGTACAAGTTGTCCTTAAAAAGTCAGGAGTCACAGTAGTTATGAATGTTGATAATGAATTGATACCCACTAGAGTGACTACAGGATGGCGTGTATGCATTGATTACAGAAAGTTGAATTCTATCACACGTAAAGAACATTTTCCTTTACCATTTATCGATCAAATGCTTGATAGATTAGCAGGCCGTGAATTTTATTGCTTTCTAGATGGCTACTCAGGATATAATCATATCGTCATAGCACCAAAAGATCAGGAGAAAACCACTTTCACTTGCCCTTTTGGCACATTTGCATATAGGAGGATGCCATTTGGATTATGTAATGCACCTGCTACATTTCAACGATACATGTTGAGCATTTTTTCTGATATGGTTGAACGATTCCTTGAAGTCTTTATGGATGACTTTTCTATCTTTGGTGATTCGTTTGATCAATGTTTACATCATCTAACACTAGTTCTGCAGAGATGTATCGAGAAGAACTTGGTCTTAAATTGGGAGAAATGCCATTTTATGGTAAAACAAGGTATTGTTCTCGGTCACATCATTTCGAGCAAAGGTATTGAGGTTGACAAAGCTAAGGTGGATCTCATTTCTAATCTTCCTCCACCCAAAACAGTCTGAGAAGTAAGATCTTTCCTTAGGCGTGCTGGTTTCTATAGACGTTTCATTAAAGATTTTAGCAAAGTTTCTAGACCCTTATGCAATTTACTTGCTAAGGATGTACCTTTTATCTTTAATGATTCATGTCTTGTGGCATTTGAAAAATTAAAGCATTTGTTGACATCATCACCCATCATTCAGCCCCCAAATTGGAGCTTACCATTTGAGCTCATGTGTGATGCATATGATTATGCAGTAGGAGCAGTATTAGGACAAAGAGTTGATCGAATTCCCCACGTTATTTACTATGCTAGTATGATATTGAATGATGTACAGTTGAACTATTCAACTACTGAAAAAGAAATGCTAGCAGTAGTGTTTACATTAGAGAAATTTCGATCTTATCTCATTGGTTGTAAAATAATCGTGTTCACAGATCATGCTGCTCTTAAATATCTTCTCACAAAGAAAGATGCAAAAACTAGACTAATTTGTTGGGTGTTACTTTTGCAGGAATTTGACTTAGAATTCAAAGATAAGAAAGGGACAGAAAATGTTGTGGCGGACCACCTCTCTCGTCTTCATTTTGACACAATTACAGAGCCATTACCATTAAATGAGTCATTTCCAGATGAACAATTAATGAGTGTGGAAGTATTACCTTGGTATGCTGATATAGTTAATTATCTTGTTATAGGTAAACTTCCTGAGCATTGGACCAAGCAAGACAAGGCAAAATTCTTTGCAGAGATAAAGAATTTCTTTTGGGATGACCCGTATTTGTTCAAGTATTGTGCAGACCAAATTGTTAGACGATGTGCCCCAGAAAGTGAAATTCAGAATATCCTTTCATTCTGCCATGAACAAGCTTGTGGAGGCCATTTCAGTGTTAAGAAAACAGCGACTAAAGTTTTACAATGTGGTTTCTATTGGCCATCTATATTTCGAGACGCTTACACTCTCTGTTCTTCATGTGATAGGTGTCAACGAATGGGAAGCATTACACGAAGGAACATGATGCCACTAAATCTAATTTTAGTGGTTGAGATTTTTTACGTATGGGGTATCGACTTCATGGGACCCTTTCCCCCTTCTTTTGGCCATCAATACATATTGGTTGCTGTTGACTACGTATCCAAATGGGTAGAAGCAATTCCATGCAGAACTAATGATCACAAGGTGGTGATAGCATTTTTGAAAAGCAACATTGTTTCACGCTTTGGATTCCCTCGAGCGATAATCAGTGATGGTGGTGCCCACTTTTGTAACAAAGCATTCAAGGCTCTTTTGGCAAAGTATTCAATCACACACAAAGTGGCGACCCCATATCATCCGCAAACCAGTGGCCAAGTTGAGATCTCCAATCGAGAAATAAAGCACATATTAGAAAAGACGGTGAGGCCGGACAGAAAAGATTGGTCATTAAGACTTGATGATGCCTTATGGGCATATAGAATGGCTTTCAAGACTCCGATTGGGATGTCATCCTACAGGCTAGTGTATGGAAAAGCTTGCCACCTACCTGTGGAACTCGAGCATCATGCATATTGGGCCATCAAGAAATTCAATTTTGACATGCAGCAAGCCAGCTCAGAAAGAAGATTACAGCTGGCAGAACTTGAAGAAATTCGCAATGACGCGTACGAAAATGCCAAGATTTACAAGCAACGAATGAAAGTCTTCCATGATAAGCAAATTATAAGAAAATCGTTCACTCTAGGTCAGTGCTTTTATTCAATTCTCGCTTGCACCTATTCCCAGGTAAGTTACGCTCTCGTTGGTCTGGTCCATTTATTGCTCATACTGTTTTTCCACATGGGGCAATTGAAATTAAGGACCCAAAGAATGGTGTCACGTTTAAAGTTAATGGTCAAAGATTAAAGCCATATCTAGAATACCAACCACATGAAGAAGACACCGAAATAAATTTGAGTGACCTACTAAATTTGAATTAATTTTTTTTCTTTTCGTTGATTTGATTTTTCTTTATTTCTTTTTATTATTATTCTTTTGCTAATTGAAATTGTTTTTGCATAAGTGTGATTATTTTACCATTAAGTTTTCTCTTATCATTTTTAATCATGAGTCTCATACTTAGACCGTTCCTTCTGAACATTCTTAAACCACTTCAACGTGTCAAAACTCATCTCAAAAGGCAGATTCAATTTTGTAAAACACAACGCATTTGGGCTCTACAACCACCAGAGTTAGTAGCCTATATTGAGGGTTTAGAACGCCAACTCAGAGACATTGAGAGAAGTGTTTACGACATCTAGTTGGAGCTTAAGGTAAATTCAATAAGAGGACGATTTTAATTTTCTTTGTGTGTTTTAATTTGTTTTTCTGTTTGTGTGCTTTAGTTTGTTACCCCGGTGAAGTGGCGGATAACGGTACTCCGTGACAATCAAGTCGGTTACTTCAGTTTCCCATAATAACTGATATTCTGAGGCGAAAGTATGGACAGAAACGAGATTCTAGCGAAGCTTCACAAGCGATTCCCTTCACTTCCTCAGAATGCCCTCTTTACGATCTATAAAGCTCGGTCCGAACGCATGCGATTACTCATGAGGAATAACATACCTGCGGACATCCGTTGGTTAATCGAGGCTAAAGTACGATCGGCAGGTGAGTTACCTCCAAAATTTATTGCATACATGCCTGGTTGTGGTAAAGGAAATTATGCAAGAAAACGACGAGCTCGAAGAATTTATGTTGCTTGTCATAAGTGTGCCAGAATGCGTTGCAATAAAAACCCATATTCTTTAGGAATGGTGTCTGATAACAGGGAAGATAAGATTCAATTCATTAGGGATGGCTTGAATAAGGAGTCATTGGATGATATCCTTTTGTCTCTTGAAACGCATCCCAGTGGATATGTGCAAGGAGCGATTCTCCAGTTATGGCTATTATTCCAGAAAGAGCATGCACGATATAGTCTCGGGAATCTAACTATAAACGACCCTATTTGCCAGTTTATAAGAAAACTGGATAGGAAGCCTATCCTCGATCCATAGAGGGCGTTCAAGCCGTTTCTGGACGTAAAACCAGAGGAAGATGTGAGCCACAGTCGCAACTACTTGTAAATATCCTTTCACTTTACTGTTATTTTATTTCACTATTGTTTTATTGTGTGTATTATTGTCCTTAATAATTTTATTACTGTTTGCTTTTTCCTTTTTACTGTTTCCTTTTTTACTCGCGAACCACGTGCTTTACGCGTTATTTGACACTGACATGTTACCTCATACACAAATGTGACCCATTGTCACCAAGACTCTTAAATGTGATTTTTTTTGTCAAGCACTCACAAATTATTTTTTGAGAAGTATCCCAATGGCAGCTACTCCAAATAGACAATTCAAGAACATTTGTGTGCTTTCTGGATTTACATATGGCAAACATAAAGAGTTCGTTAAGGCAGCCATAGATCTTGGTCGCAGCATAGCATCGAGAAAATTACACTTGGTGTATGGAGGAGGTAATCGAGGGTTATCAAAAATGGTCTCAGAAGCAGCTTTTATCAGAGACAGCCAAGTGTTAGGCATCATCCCAAGAGCCCTAAAACCTTTGGGCAGTTCGTCTGACTCATCAACTGGAGAAGAGTTAGTCGTCTCAGGTATGCAAGAAAGAATAACTGAAATGCTTAATCATGCTGATGCTTTTATTTTCCTTCCAGGAGATCTTGCAACACTAGAGGCACTTATCACACTAACATCTTGGGCCCATTTGCACATCCACCAGAAACCCATCGACCGGAGCCAGACCCCTGGACCTTTGTGTTGGAGCGCCCAAATAATAATGGTAACAGTAGCCGCAGTAAGAAGTACAAATTAGATTTAACTCTTCGCTTATAAATATTGTTTTCTGTGTTGTACCACCCAGATGATGTTTTCTAAACTCTACTTCTTTCCTTTCAAACATTGAGGACAATGTTTCGTTCTGGTTGGGGGGAGGGAATAGTCGACAATTGTGGAATTTTGATTTAGTTTTTACTAATTTTTTGTTGTAGAAACTAACTGTTGCTAACTTTTTGTGTTGAAGATGGCTGAATATGGAGGGTAGTGACTCTAGAAACGCATCTTCATCGTTTAAAAAAAAATTAAAAAAAATTAATTAAAAAATTCTTTTTCTTTATTAAGTTTTGATGTTCATTTTTTCTTCTTTTTAATTTCTCCTCTATAAATATACATTTTCCAACTTTTGAGTCGAAGATGGCTGAATATGGAGTGTAGTTCCTCTAGAAACGCATCTTCTAAGTTAAAAAAAAAAACCATTTTCGTTTTCTATCATTTTAAGTGTAACTTTTCTAATTAGTTTTTATGCATCATTTTCACATTTTTTCATACATATTTTCCTTTCATGTTTAGAATAGGTTGGGGGGTAGAATGTTGTTTAAAAAGTCGAAGATGGCTGAATATGGAGTGTAGTTCCTCTAGAAACGCATCTTCTAAGTTAAAAAAAAAAACCATTTTCGTTTTCTATCATTTTAAGTGTAACTTTTCTAATTAGTTTTTATGCATCATTTTCACATTTTTTTCATGCATATTTTCCTTTCATGTTTAGAATAGGTTGGGGGGTAGAATGTTGTTTAAAAAAAAAATTGTGTGATTTGTTTTAACATTGGATGACATGATTAATTTCAAATTTTAGTATTTGTATTATCTTTGGTCTTAAGTGATGTTACATTATGTTTGCTACTCTACATGTTGATGTCGGAGACAAATATGAGTTGCTTGAAGGAATGAACATGTCATAATAAGTACCAAGTGAGTTTTTGAGCCTATTATTTTTCTTAGAGAGTAACTCTTTTGCTCATTCTTTATACAGCTTAACAGTTTATTATTGTATACACGATCTCTAGATTTCTTTTAAGTTAACCCTTAAAAAAAAAAAGTGTGTTGCTACATTGGGAGACCCATCTAACTAGTAGATATGGATGATTATTTAGAGCCTTAAAAGACGATGGAAATGCCATCTTTGATCCGTTTGAGCCTTTCTAGCCATCCCTTTTATTAAAATATCCATAGTTAACCCTTTTGAGCCTTAAACAAAAACAAAAAAAAAAACAAAAACCTTTATTTGTCAAACTTATCATCTTGACCCACTCCGATTTGGAGTAGTACCCAATGTCTTATAAGTTCCATCACCTATTTATGTTTGAGAAAACTGTAAATACTTATTTTGTTCAGTGACGTTGTGCCAAGCAAAAGCAAAAAAAAAAAACAAAAAACAAAAAAAAGAAGAAAAAAAAGAGAAAAAAAATAACAATAATAGGTGAAATGCACCTTGCAACTTCCAAAAAAAAAAATCCTCTGCATTTTTCTCAAACATATACTTTGTTTTCCTTATTTCCCTTCTTTGTTAACCATGTCCCTAGCCTATGTTTCGTCCTAATAAAAGTCCTTCTTGATTTTAGGGAACTATAATCTGAAGTAGAAGCTAGTTATATGGGCTAAAAAGATGTAGTGATGCATGAAAAAAAATAAATAAATAAATAAATTGGGTTGACTAGCATTTTTATTTGACTGGAGATCGTATTATTTCTAAGCTGAGGGCATATTTCTTTCATTTTGGTGAGAGCATGTGAGATCACTTCTTTATTATTTTCTCTCAATTACCATTCATTGGAGTGACTATTTTTATTGGGTTTAATTTTTTTTTGTGAGAGTGTCACTATTTCCAGTGAGATTTTGGGGTTTGACATGTCATTCTTGAAAGTAACTATAACAAAGTCTACTCGGCTGATTCATGTGGATGGTTGATGTGGGTGTGATGTTACTTTAGACTGGAGATAATGCTTATACTTTTATTTGATTGCTATCATTAATCTGATTGAATAAACACGAGTGTTTCTAAATTTAAAAAAAAAATCATTTTGAATTTGAATTTTATTTTCGCTTCATTTGCTAGGGACTAGCAATAAGCTGGTTGGGGGGTGTGTTGAGTGTTAGAAAATGCATATTTATAAAGGAGAAAACCGTCATTTTACATTTCAAGTCTTACTAACAACCCTTACTTTTATGTTTTTAACATTCTTGTGATTTAATTACGTGTATTTCATTTTAATTAAGTAATTTATGTATTTTAGGGGCATTATAGTCATTTTACAATAAAGGAGAGATCAGACGGCAAAACGGACATCACTTTTGAACTCAGGACGGTCGAAAACCTTAGGAGGAGCATAAAAGGAAAAATAGCACTATTCACATGTACGGTACTATTCACGTATACGGTACTGTATACGGTACTGTTCACAGCACTGTTCACATAGACGGATCGATGACGTGGCATTGACCGATGATGTGGCATTGACTGATGAGGTGTCACGATCCTGTTGGACTAAAATTCTTATGTACTGTTAATGGTGACGTGGCAGCATATCAGTGGATGAAAAATCTCGCGTACGGTGCATGCATCACACAGGATTATTTTCAACCAAACCGCGTTACTGTTCATCCGGGTCAAACCGTGTTATTGTTCATCCGCGTGGTCAAACCGTGGACTGTTGACTGATGAGATGGCGCAATCCTGAGCGTCCAAACTGTTTTTAATCCGATGGCCATAATTTACTCCATGTATCTATAAAAAGGGGGTCTCCCCCCCTAATTTGATAGCTCTAAATCCATTTTTGGGATCCATTTTCTGTAATTCCCTCTCCATCTTGTATTTTCTTCATATTTTAATAAATTCTCATTTTGCCCCTAGTTCAATTATGAGTGGCTAATTTTCTTTCAAGATTATTTTCAACCAAACCGTGTTACTGTTCATCCGGGTCAAACCGTGTTATTGTTCATCCGCGTGGTCAAACCGTGGGCTGTTGACTGATGACGTGGCGCAATCCTGAGCGTCCAAACTGTTTTTAATCCGATGGCCATAATTTACTCCATGTATCTATAAAAAGGGGGTCTCCCCCCCTAATTTGATAGCTCTGAATCCATTTTTGGGATCCATTTTCTGTAATTCCCTCTCCATCTTGTATTTTCTTCATATTTTAATAAATTCCCATTTTGCCCCTAGTTCAATTATGAGTGGCTAATTTTCTTTCAAGCTTGGGTTGAAGGTGAAGTCTCAACATGTGTCATGGGCTTAATTTTGTAAATTTATTTTCTCTTCCCCTCTAGTTTTTGTGGATGTTTTGACTTCTCGTCGACAAATAATACTAATCTTGTCTAGTACCGCCTTGGTTTCACCGGCCCTCTAGTACAAGGTTATTATTATTTGGCACGATAAGCCCTTAGCACCATATTGATTAGAGCGTGGTTCATGAGGTGTGGATTCCCCCCTCATGATTTAATTGGCATTAATAAGGATTATTTAGCCCATGATGCATGTTGATACGGATCCAGATATCCAAGTACGTCATCTCAATAGAATTCTCTTTAATTTATTCTTGTCATTTCAATTCCAATTTTAGAATTTATTCTCGCCATTTTAATTTAAGTTTTACCATATTCCAAATCATTTTCACCACAAATCCAATCACCCATTCACAAAATTAATTCTATACACAATTAAAATCCACCTCCTCGTGGGATCGACACTCGTCACCATTAGTCTATACTACAATAGATTCGTGCGCTTGCGAGTACATTAAAATTTGCACAACACGAGCCGACAGAGTCCAGAGAGGCCTCAAAACAAATTCATCAAAACGGCGAGCCGATAGGGTCCAGGCAGTCCACTCAAAATTTTGTATCAGGACGGCGAGCCAATAGATAGTTATCAGCGAACTGATAGCTTCCCAAAAACTTTCCATTGTTTCTGCCCAAAACGGTTAGCCGTTTATTGAAATAATGGCAATCCGTTTTCTACAACTTATGATTTCGCACATGTATTTTGATATTTGGCTACTTATTAATACATTTCAAGATCATTTTATTGATCCAAAATGATTTGAGTGCCAGTTCAATGCATAATTCATGAACATATATATATGTATTGCAACAATTAATTCATACATTTTCAAATGTACATACACTTCACATGTATATTACGATTGAGCATTCCATAGAAATTAAAGCATCAAGTCATAGATCAATCAATAATAATAGACTCAATAGCATGAATGAAGATGTTAATGTGAGAATTTCATCATCCCAAGTTCATGCCGAATTTTGGAAAATTGTTCTTCGCAAAGAGGTTTTGTAAAAATATAGGCAAGTTGTTTTTCCGTAGAAATAAACTCTAATGCAATGTCTCTCTTTTGAACATGATCTCTCAAGAAATGATGTCTTATTTCTATATGCTTGGTTCGAGAGTGTTGAATGGGATTCTTTGAAAGATTTATAGCACTAGTATTATCACACTTAATAGGAATTTGTTTAAGATTAATGCATAATCTCTAAGTGTTTGTTTCATCCAAAGTGCTTGTGCACAACAGCTTCCGGCAGCTATATATTCAGCCTCGGTAGTTGAAAGTGCGACAGAATTTTGTTTCTTGCTAAACCATGAAACAAGAGAGTGTCCTAGAATATAGCAAGTACCACAAGTGCTCTTCCTATCCACTTTATAACCGGCAAAGTCCGCATCCGAATAACATGTTAAATCTATATGAGTTCCCCTAGGATACCAAAGGCCAATATCTATGGTTCCACTCAAATAACGAAAAATTCTTTTAACAGCAAGCAAATGGGATTCATTGTGACATGACTGAAATCTTGCACACAAACATACACTAAACATGATATCGGGTCTACTTGCAGTCAAATAAAGTAGGGATCCGATCATGCCTCGATACATTTTGATATCCACTTCTTTGCCTTTTTCATCTTTGTCCAGCTTGGTTGTTGTGCTCATTGGTGTATTCTTGGTCTTTGAATCATCAATGCCGAATCGTTTGAGTAGATCTTTTACGTACTTGGCTTGATTTATGAAGATTCCTTCCTCGTTTTGTTTGATTTAAAGTCCAAGGAAGTACTTCAACTCTCCCATCATACTCATCTCAAATTCTTTGCTCATACACGATGAAAATTCTTTACATAACAACTCATTAGTAGAACCAAAAATAATATCATCAACATAAATTTGAACAATAAGTATGTCTTGGTTTTTATGCTTAACAAATAGAGTAGTGTCCGCTTTACCCATTGAAAAGTCATTTTCCAACAGAAAATTCTTAAGTCTATCATACCATGCTCTAGGTGCTTGTTTTAATCCATACAAGGCTTTAAGCAACTTATAAACATGATTTTGAAATTTTTCATTTTCAAAACCAAGAGGTTGTTTCACATAAACTTCCTCCAAAATATAACCATTTAAGAAAGCACTCTTGACATCCATTTGATATAAAATAAAATCCTTATGACATGCATATGCTAACAACATCCTAATGGATTCTAACCTTGCTACAGGTGCAAAGGTTTCATCAAAATCAATTCCTTCTTCTTAGTTGTAACCTTGAGCCACTAATCTAGCTTTATTTCTTACAGCCACACCGGATTCATCCATCTTATTTCTAAACACCATTTAGTACCTATTATAGATTGATGTTCAGGTTTAGGAACTAATTCCCACACATTGTTTCTTTCAAATTGATTTAACTCCTATTGCATTGCCATAATCCAAGATTCATCATTTTCCGCATCCGCAAAGGATTTGGTTCAATTTGAGAGATAAATGCATTATGCTCACAAGTATTCTTAAGAGATGATCTAGTTGTAACACCTCGTGAGGGATCTCCTAAAAATACATCTATAGGATGTGAAGAGACATACCTCCACTCCTTGGGGAGTGTTTGAGAAATACCTTCTTGTTGCTCCAGCTCCGTATTTGTTTGCTCTTCTTGTCTATCCTCTTGATTTTCTTGTGATGTATTCTCTTGAATCTCTTTTGATGATTCTTCTTGTAAATCTCCATCTGCATCATCATTAGCAACTCCTTTCTCCGCAGAGGAAGGGTTAGATTCATCAAACGTAACATGCATGGATTCTTCCACAACTAAGTTCTTTTATTATAAACTCTATAAGCTTTGCTTGAGTTTGAATACCCAAGAAAGATGCCAACATTAGATTTTGAATCAAATTTACCAAGATTATCTTTTGTGTTTAAAATAAAGCATTTGCATCCAAAAACTTTGAAATAACTAATGTTGGATTTTCTATCTTTCCAAAGCTCATAGGGAGTTTTGTTGAGATGAGGTCTAATCAACACCCGGTTTAAAACATAGCAAGTGGTGTTGACGGCTTCAGCCCAAAAATATTTAGGTAAAACATTTTCATTTAACATAGTCCTAGCTATTTCTTGAATAGACCTATTCTTTCTCTCAACGACTCCATTTTGTTGTAGAGTCCTAGGTGATGAAAATTGATGCTCAATGCCAAGGTTATTGCAAAAGTTCTCAAATGCATGATTTTCAAATTCTCCTCCATGATCACTCCTAATGCATATAATATCATGCCCTTTTTCATTTTGTAATTTCTTATGAAGTACTTTAAAGGCATCAAGTGCATCATCCTTATTGGCTAAGAATAATACCCATGTATATCTAGAAAAATCATCCACTATCACAAATGCATAATACTTGCCATTTAGGCTAGCGTATCTAGATGGCCCAAAAAGATCTAAGTGAAGGAGTTCAAGTGGTTTTGAAGAAGAGATATGGTTTTTATTTTTGAAAGAGGTTTTGATTTGTTTTCCAAATTGACAAGTTTCACAAATCTTATCCTTTTGAAAACCAATTTTCGGAAGACCTTTAACTAAATCATTTTTCGAAATTTTTGAAATCAAATCCATACTTGCATGTCCTAATCTTCTATGCCATAGCCAACTATCATCATGTAATGCGGAAAAATATTTATCAAGATTAGATGCACATTCTATGTCAATGGTATAAACATTACCACATCTATTACCAACAAACAAGATTTTGTCATCACATGAGTTCTCAATAACACAACTAAATTTGTCAAAGATAACTTTATAACCTTTGTCACATAATTGACTAATGCTAATTAAGTTGTGTTTCAAGTTCTCAACCAAACATACATTCTCAATTAGAGTTGAGGAAACTTTACCAACATTTCCAATTCCAAGAATTTTTCCTTTTGAGTTGTCTCCAAAAGATACGTCTCCACTATTTTCAATTTTGGTGAAGCTTGAGAACCATGAATAGTTTCCGGTCATGTGCCTTGAGCAACCGCTGTCCAAGTACCAATTATTTTTCTTCTTCTTTAAGCCCTACAAGAAAAAATCTCAAGTTTCAGGTACCTAAAGCTTTTTGGGTCCTTGAGAGTTAGCAACGGTTCATTTTGGAACCCAAATGCATTTGACACCATAATATGCATTCCTTTTCATGGGACATCTATATTTCATGTGACCATTTTGATTACAATAATGACATACAATCTTATGATCATTTGTGGAGGTAGCTTTAACAAAATAATTCTTATAATACTTTTGCTTCAAGTTAGGCTTATATCCAAGTCCTCCTTTATCAAAAACACATTTTTGTGAGTTAAGCATATTATCCAACATCTTTTGCCCATTTGTAAATTTCAAAACAATTTCATTCAATTCATTACTCTTTTTCTTGAGCATTTCGTTCTCATTTTTCAACTCATCTATATGTGATTCTAGATGCTCATGTAAAATGCTAGGTTTCTCATTTGATAATGCAATTTCATCTTGCAATGTTTTGTTCCCTATTTCTAGGCATACAATTCTTGCATTTAGAGATTCATTTTCATTTTTAAGCTTTGCCATTTCCTTTTTAAGACATACATTCTTTTTACCAATCTTCATCAACTCATTATGCAAATCTTTAAAAGCATCATACAATTCATCATAGGTGGGATCACTTACCTCATTGAGATCATCATCCCCTCCTATTGCCATGAGTGCTAAGTTTTATACTTCTTGCGATCCTTCTTCATCACTTGATTCTTCCTCACTATCATCCCAAGTTGCAACCATTGCTTTCTTCTTGAGTTTGTTGATAAGTGGGCACTCCGATCTTATATGTCCAGGTTTCTTGCATTCATAGCATGTGATTGCCTCCTTCTTCTCCCTATGGTTCTTGAAGTTTCTGAAATTTCTTCGCTCTCCGATTTTCTTAAAGAATTTTCTGAACCTCCTTGCTAGCATGGCTAGCTCTTCATCATCTGGTTCACTCTCTCCATCACTCTCATATTTTGAAGCTTTGAGAGCAATGCTTTTCTTCTTCTCCTCTTGTCTTTTTTCTGCAGCTAAATCCTCTTCATATGAAATGAGAGAACCAATTAAATCATCAAGAGGTAAAGTATTTAAATCTTTGGCCTCTTCAATGGCGGTTTTTTTAGGTCTCCATTCTTTTGGAAGTGACCTAATGATTTTCTTAACTTTCTCACTATTTAAGAAGGTTTTCCTTAAGGCACATAGGGTGTTCACTATGTCCGTGAATCTATTATACATAGAATACACATTTTCATTTTGTTCCATTTGGAACAACTCATATTGACAAGTGTATCTACTGATTTTAGACTCTTTTACTTGATTTGTCCCTTCATAGACAACTTCAAGTTTGTTCCATATCTCTTGTGCACTTTCACAACTAGATACTCTATGGAATTCCTTCTTATCAAGGGCACAAAATAAAGCATTCATAGCCTTGGAGTTTAGAGACATTTTTCTCTTTTCTAACTCACTCCATTAACTTGATGGTTTAAGAATATCATCTCCTACTTCATCTTTAAACATAGGCATGAATGGACCGTCACAAACAACTTCCCAAATTTCATAATCTAAGGCTTGCAAGTAGATTCTCATTCTAGTTTTCCAATAAGTATAGTCATTTCCATCAAAGAATGGTGGTCTAGTTGTAGATTGCCCTTCTCTAAAGGTTGAGTCATTTAAGGTTGCCATGGATCTTTTACTTTAGACGATTAAGTCTTAACAAGAGAACAAGGCTCTTATACCAATTGAAATACTAACTAGGCAAACCCAAGAGGGGGGGTGAATTGGGTTATTAAAAAATATTAAATTCTAAAGCAAAACTCAATTCAAACCCAGCACAAATTTAAAGCAATAATAAATAAATCAATCACAATATAAAAAGATAAGGGAAGAGAGAGCAAACACAATGATTTTTACGTGGTTCGGCAATCCCCGCCTACGTCCACGCCTCCAAGCTCACCGGGCTTGAAGATTTCACTAAGCTAGCCACCCAAGGCTTCAAATGCTTACAATTGACTTCCAAGGTGTCAATGGTCCTTTACAACAAGAGATTATCCCCAATCTCTTAACCCAAGTGTATCCCAACACTTACAATCATTCAAAGTAAAAGATTACAAATTGTTTTTCTCTCGCACAATATCTAAGATTACAAATCAATGCCCAATGTGTGAATAGATGAAAAGAGAATGTGTTTAAAGCTCTATGAAGATTGTATTCTCGGATATAAGCTCAATGGTAGTGTTGTGATCAGCTCTTGTTTGAATTCAAATGAGCTTATTTATAGCTGCAGCTGAAAACTAGCCGTTATTGACTTTCTGCACACTGTCGGATCGCCGCTAACTAGATGTCGGATCGCCGTTTGACTGGTCAATATGACCGTTGGGGCTGATTTTCAAATTGTCGGATTGCCGTTATCTAGATGTCGGATCGCCGTTTGTGTCCAGAGGCTACATTTCAGTTCTGGTTAATATCGGCGAGCCGTTTATCAAACTTGTCGGATCACCATTTTTATCCAGAGGCTACTAGATGATATCGGTGAGCCGTTTATCGATCTTGTCGGTTTGACGTTTATGTCCAGAGACTGCCCTTCAGTTCTGGTTGATATCAGTGAGCCGTTTAGTAACATATCGGTTCGCCGTTTAGGTCCAAAGGCTACTGGTTGATATCGGCGAGCCGTTTATCACACATGTCGGTGTGCCGTTTACGTCCAGAGACTAATCTCTATTTCTGCTTGAAATCGGTGAGCCGTTTATTACACATGTCGGTTCGCCGTTTTCCATAAAAACTGCTGCAGTGAGCTATTTTGCAAGAAGACTGTTTTGACTCCAAATCTTTACTATTCTTTATGAGGCTTGTTAAAGATAGAGAAAATTATGTTGAACTCTTAAAAGATTAACCAAAACTTAATCATGTTTGTTATCATCAAAATCAATGAAGAATTATTTAGGTTAACAAGAAGAACATCCAAGGGAGAGTGTTTTAAAATAATTACAATTATTTTGATATTCATCAAAGCAACTTTTTATCTTCCCACCAAACTACTCTTTATCTCATATAACTCTCACTATCTCATAAGAATTTATGACTAATGATGCATTTATTACGAATCATTTACTTTATTTGTATGATTATGTAATTATAAAAAAAGAGCTTATATCCTTATTTGTACACACTTGTGAATGAACAAACGTGATATATAGATTATTGTTGTGTCTCTTATTAGCTCTCTCTCTCTCTCTCTCTTATTATATTGTTATTTTTTTCTAATTGATGAAAAGCTAAACAAGGCTTATATTTTTATATTATCTCTCTATTTTCTTTTTGTAATTCATTAAAGTTATAATTTAACGTAACTTCTTTTAGAATGCTAAACTTGATTAAATTTCAAGCCCTATAATTAGGTTTCATAGTAATTATATAATACTAACCCATAATAGATTGTTCTTAATAACAATTCACACAATAAGTACTTTTATAATAATTTTTATTAAATAAGAGTGTTTAGAATAATTTTTAAAGTACAAATAGCCTAATTCAAAGATGAGTGCTATGCTTTTTTTTTCTTAGGCCTAGCATGGCACACGATTGTGCCCAAGAAAAAGCATAGAAACATTTTTTTTTAAGAGGACATGCTAAGTTGTTGACATACTTTTTTCAAGTTCATGTATTTTTTTTGAGTTAACATGCCTTTAATCAAATTCAATAGAAATCAAAAGTTGAAGACTCAAGTCAATAGTCATTAATAATAAACTAATAGTGGTAAGTGAATCTAATACAAACTACTAACTTAGAGCCTGAGATATTAGAATTCTTGCTTCTTCTTCTTATAATAATAATAATAATCATAATCATAATAATAATAATAATTTTTTCTTAAAGGTTAACATTTATTTGTTAACTTGAACTTACATAGAGTTATAAATTATAGTCTACAATAGGGATGTCAATTTTTCCCGATATTTGGGACGGGATTGAGATATATTTTTGTCCCATAAAAAAATTTAAGGACGGGAGTAAGACATTTTTTTAATCCCAATTACATATACGGGACAGGAGTGAGATTGGCAAATTACATCCCATCCTGTTTCATTGCCGATTAAGAATGTAAATTTTTCCAATTGGGACCCATCTCTTTTGGGACGGGATTTCGACATATTTTTGTCCAAAAAAAAATATAGGGACGGGACTGAGATATTTTTTCATTCCACTTGCATATACAGGACGAGACTGAGATTGGTAAATCCCATCCCATCTCATCCCGTCCCATTGCCAACCCTAGTCCACAATAATATTAATGCTTACAAGTTTCAAATTAAACTATAATAATTAACAATTAACTTTTTGATTTATAATAAAACATATTTCATTCACAATTTTATTTTCATGTGTAAATGGTAAAAAATATTTCGTTCACAAATGAAACATATCTCATTTGACTAATTTATAATTTTATTTATCAAAATCATGATATCATTTATTCATTTAGTAAATTATAAACATAAAACAATTAGAGTGTTTTTTTTAAACCAAGACTTAAAGTAATTTAAAAAACTACGCTAATGAAATACATTAAAAGATTCAATTTCAAGCTATTTATAAAATTATAAAATTTTCAAGTTTACTTTTCATTAAAAAAATTATTTTGATATACTTTAGCCATTTGCTAACCACCAATAAAGCATACTTATTGTAGGCTTTTTCACATATTATACTTTAGTCCATATCTAATCGTGTCATGTTTTTAAGGTTCAACTACCTAAAATTCTCAATCCAGCCCAATTATCATACGCGTCATGCTCTGCTACATGCCCAACCAAAATATGCTTATGTTGTGCCATGCTGTGCCTGTGTCACCTGGCCTATTGGCCATCTATATCCTCTTTTTTTTTTCTCTTTAGAGAATCTAAAATTAATTGATTTCATATGTATATTGCATAGAAAAATGAAGTATGATTTCACAAAAAATTAAAGACGCATAATATATTGAATACCGATGCATATCTTTTTTTAAAAAAAAAATCCAATATGTGATTATGTTGATCTAGTGAATAGTAGAATGATGCAATTATTATATTAAAATTTATGAAATTTCATTGGCAACAAATAAATACCACATCTTACATCTTATGGATTCATTTTTTAAATATATTAAAAAAAAAAGAGGGTAAGGGCTCGTTTGATAAAGTTGTAGCTTTAAAATTTTATGCAAGCCATGCTGGAGAAATAATCAGTTGTGAAGAGAATTAGTTAAATGTTTAGTTTAGACTACAGTAAGAATACAAATGACCTAATTAGACATAATTTTGAATAAAATTTAATTATACATTTATAAGCCTATATGTAAAATATTTTTAATTGTGTATATATAATATTTGATAGCTAAAATAAATATTTTATATTATTAACTTTATTTTTTATTTTGTTATATCTATATAATTGTTGTTGTTGTTGGTGGTGGTGGTGGTGGTAGTAGTAGTAGTAGTAGTAGTAGTAGTAGTAATTTGTTATAGTTAATAATTTTATTTCTTAATTAATAATGATAATTTTAGATTTTTATATTATATATGAGAATATATATGGAATTGTATTAAATATAAAATGATTTTGAAATCAGATTTTGAAAAGTTACTTCTTCCATGATTTTAAAAATCAATAGTAAGATGAAATGATTTTACCAAAAGTAATTTCTAAAAATATCTATTAAATACAAAAAATAATTTTTAATTTTTTAAAATTACTTTTAAATCTACCAAAAATAATCCCAAATAGGCTCTAAACTAAGTCCATTTCGCGTTCGCGTCTCCTATCTCTCTTAAAAACCACTCTAATTTAAAGAGGCATTATTTGCAGTGCATTAACTATAAAATGTCAAGTTTTAATCTCAAAACAATACTAGAAAGTGTATGGATAAGATAGCGTCACAATACTTTCCACGGTTCCACTACATATAAACACAGAATATATTTCCTCTACGTTACAACCACTCTTAACTTAAAGAGGCATCATAGGATTCATTGTTTGCAGTGCATTAATTATAAAATGCCAAGCTTTGATCTCACAACAATACCAGAAAGTGTATGAAGAAAGCATGTCACGATACCTGCCACGGTTCCACCGTGTGTGTAAATATAGGCACAGAACATTTCTCCTCTAGGTTATAAATTCTTCTATATATAAAAAAAAAGAATATTATTTTACATAATTATATAAAATATATAATTTTTTTATAAATAAAAATTTAATGATAATTAAAATATAAAATAATATTATTTTATAAGATACATGAATTTTTTATAATAATTTAATAATTATAAAAATATAAAATAATAAAATTATATTATTTTTTCGACTGTTAAATAAATAAAGACTGTAAAAGAATCTTACGTGATTATACAAGAGGACAAAAGCCATAAAAATATGATATTTTTTAACGCTACTTGAGTCACACTGCAACATCTTTAACCCTTAACCACATTCAGATATCCGACAATACATAAACCGTACGTTTTTCCAATTTGAATCCTCTACGAAAGCGCTCCATCCCAGCCAGAACCAAGAATCAGCATCATACTCTGAAAGGGGCCCACCACGCAACTTTCCAAATGGAATCACCGAGTGGCGGCTGAGTTAAGAGAGTATCAGCCGAATCATGCGAATCCAATGAATGAACATATCCTTCATTTTGGTCCGGGTCCATACGGAAAGCCACACACACACGAGCGAACGTATCCGCCCCTAACTCCATCCACATTCATCAAAGCTCTCCGATTGTTGTTAAAGGCGTTATGGACTTGTAGCATGATTCAGAGTTCCCACCTCCGATATTTGGAGAGTCAGCACTGACTACTCGAGTGGCGTGATATTTCGGTAACTGCCCCAACCTCCGAATCTGCAATTACAAAATCACCCCTTCCATCAAATACGACAACTTTTTGCTGCTATAAAAAACTTGAGCGCTAGTTGGCTCCGTCGGATCATTTGTCTTTGCGAATTGGTGACCGTCGGTCCGGTGGAGAGAAAATGGTGTCGTGGAATTCAGTTCCGTTGGAAATAACGTACCAAGTCCTCGGATGGATCTCATTCGTTGCGTGGTCCGTCAGTTTCTACCCGCAGGTCATCTTAAACTTCCGTCGCAAAAGGTAATTCCTTTTTTTTTTTAATTTTTGATTCAAAATTTGGAATTCAAGCAAGTTGACCCTTTTTTTTTTTTGGTTAATCCATGAAAACGACGTAGTGTTGTGGGATTGAACTTCGATTTCGTGTTGCTGAATTTGACGAAGCATTCCTCCTACATGATTTACAACGTCGTCCTCTTCTTTAGCTCCACCGTTCAGCAACAGTACTTTCAGAAGTACGGCCGCGATCAGGTTCGATTTTACTTTTCTCTTTTCAACAAAAGCAGAACAAGCAAGAAAAAAAATTGATAATAATAATTACTTTTGAAAGCAAATAAGGATTTTTACATTTTTACAAAATTAATGCATATGGAGTTTGACATGCAGATGATTCCCGTGGCAGCAAATGATGTTGCGTTTTCAATGCATGCTGTTCTCTTGACAATAATTACCCTGTTCCAAATTGCAATCTATGAAGTAAGTGCTGCCGTTTCCTAATTAATTTGTGGACTAAGGAATGTGGCAAGTGGGTCATCAATGTAACTTTGGCTGTTCTTCTTGATCATGAGCAGCGTGGTGTTCAAAAGGTATCTAAGATTTCTATGGCAATTGTCTCTGTTGTTTGGTTGGCTGCCGCAGTTTGTTTCTTCGTAGCATTGCCAAACCATTCTTGGCTTTGGCTCATCAACTTCTTTAAGTAAGTTGCTCTTCTTCTTCTTCTTCTAATGTTTTGACCTGTGGATTGGATTATATATCATGGTACAAACACAATGGTGTTTACATAATAGGTAGAGGTGGAGTTAAATTGATCATGTTCAAGCATTTTGGGGGTCCCCATTTGCTTTTGTCTAGTTCCATATTACATGAACGGATTGTTCAGCTTTGACTTTCAAATCTTTTTTCAGATTCTATTTTTAGCTTCAGCTCAATTGTAGTTCTTCCACATTATAGAGAGTCTAATTTTTTGTGACTTTAATCTTATTTCAGCGCTATTCAAGTTATTATGACACTCATCAAGTATATTCCACAGGTCAGAATTGCCTTCCCTCTGAATGTTTAGAATTCATAATGCACGAAACTGTTTTCGAACCGACAAGAATATTCACTATTTATTGAACATCTGTTGATTTTAGTTTGCTATCTGGTATCAATGTGATGCACAAGAGTGAATGGTTTTAATTACATTCATTTATTGAAATGTCTGTATTGATGTTACTGTGGATCATTATTATTTTACTAGGCTTGCCCTTTCGGTCCTCCTGTGACTGTGGATTTAGTATGCTGCAACACTTATCAGCACTGCTAAATTTCATTTTTCCAGTTGATGTCATTAGTATTGATTCATTTTTATTTTTCAAATTTTGTTAGTACTTTCAGATTTGTGCCACTCCCTCTAACTCATTTATCCATAGAATCTTCAACCCTGCAATCCCATTACAACTTCCTTTGTTATTATTTGGGTCGTGCTTGACCTAGTTTAGTTATGGTACTTGAAAATTTTAATCAATCAATTGTTGAATTTGTTTTTCATTTATCAGAAGTTATTAGGCTTTTCCAGGATTTTCTTGTGATGATATTTTTTACAAACACTTCAGAAACTTTTCTTTTCTCATGTGCAGTCACTTCAGAACCTCTCCTCTAATCTGATGAGAGTAATATTTCACCCGTTCTTTATGTTCCAAACCTTCTTTATCTGATAAATCGGAAATGTTTGCTGAAATAGCCTTGATGCCATTTACAATTTTATTTGATAGAATTTTTTTTCCCTTTTTTGTTTTCTAGTAAGGTAAGTATCTCTTGAAAAATAAATATACTGATAACAAATTGAACAGTAGCATAGGAAATGGAACTGGAGTGAAAGGCATGATCAGGAATGTGATGCTTATGTTCCAAAAGTAAAATTTTAATAATTTTTTCTTTTCCTTTTGCTGAATTTACAACTTTGATGATATGGATCTTATTTGGTAATTTGTTATTAATGTCATGAGATGATTTGGAGATAACTACTGTTTACGAAATGTTGATTTTTATGATCAGGTTAATTGCTTGTTTAGCCACCAGTCATTTATAACTAATTAAGAATTTTGTTACAAAATGCAGGCCATCATGAACTTTAGGCGAAAGAGTACAGATGGTTTCAGCATTGGAAATATATTACTTGATTTTCTTGGAGGGTGTACTAATTACTCACAGATGATTGTTCAGTCTATTGATCAAAGTATGTCGTGTCGTCTCAACCGAATAATCTTTCCTTTGGAATTATCCTTTATGTCTACTGTTGATATTAATTCCGTTGCCTTCTTTTTCCAGATTCTTGGGTTAACTTTTATGGAAATATAGGGAAGACATTGCTATCTCTGGTATGAAATGCTGATATCTGAGACCTTTTAATTCAAGTTTGAATGTTTTCTGATCTTTTGTCCTAGTCATAAGACACATGTTCTGCCTTTTCTTCTGCTTATAATTAAGGTACTTAAAGCTGCTTTAATCTGGGTGTAATTGTTTTGCAGGTATCCGTAGTCTTTGATCTTCTTTTCATATGTCAGCATTATGTGCTATATCCTGCCAAGAAAGCGGTAATCTCTTCTAAACTTAGCAAAGATGGTGGTGTAGAGCCACTTCTTAAGTCTTCTGATCACCCAGAGTCAGAAAATGTATAAAGGTGAAATGCCAACACAATTTGTGAGGACGCTATCTATTTACACCACATAGAAATCAAACCATATTGTTGCTGCATGCACACCACATCAGCAATTTGTATGATTTTCTTACTTGTGTATAGGAAGAAACAGTCATGTTCTGGAATTAGAAATTACTATCAAATATGATTCCTGTAATTGGTTAAAGCTATTAATCTTAAACCATATACTAGTGTTTATCTGGCTCTTTGATGGGGTTTTATGATGGACACACTTGAATGTTGAATCTGATCAGAAAGCCGATGACCCCGAGAGTCAGGAGCAGACTGTAGGAATGCCATGATGCACGGCCCTCCACAACCATACATTGTGATGCGTCTTCATTAGAACCCCTAAACTAATGCCGGCTTTAGCACAAGCATATGGCGTGCTAGGTCAATTTCTTCTTCCTATCCTTTGGTCAAGAACCAAACGTAAAGTGTAAAAGCGTTGAGGAAAATAAGCTATGGAGTGCAATCAAAGCCGCTGCTGTAGTAGCGAGTTGACTTAAGTACAAAAGAAGCTTGATCTATTAAAGTTCATAAATCTACGTTTATGACAATAATTATAACAGAAATTGCAAATCTCAAGAGATAAGCAAATTATAAATTCGTTTGGTATGTAAAAGGATCATGGAATAGATCATTGATGCAGCATATCATTGCCGGATCAATCCTTTCCAAAGCCCTTCTTAGCCCAATAAGACAAAACAAAGCAAATTTTATTTAATGGCACCACAGTTTTTGATCAGCTCAACACAAGCATTGACAATTTGGCACGCACTATATTTCCTTGGTCAACACGTTTTATGACTTTTTAACAATGTGCGTGCACCCCAAGCTATTCTCTCCAAACAAACAAACGAACTCTATTTAAAGAAACCCGCAAGCAAGAACCATCATTAGCTTACCTTCATTTCATTTCTTAAAAGCTCACATAACATTTTGTGCCCAATATGAGGAGAGAAGGTCGCCAGCACGGTATGGTTCGGACCTACCGGATCGCACCGTCTCCATGGAACCCGAGACCCGATGCCCGCACTGTTAACAAGTTCGATTCGCCCCCGACTTGTGGGTTATTTACAAAGGTGTCGCAGCGGCCCACCAACCACTCGAAGTTTACGGGCAAGTGCGGCAGGGCGCGGTGCGTGGACTGTCACATGCACCCGGCTTGCAAGTCCAAGGACAAGACCAAGGGAACTCACAAGCTTATTAATTCACGTGGCTTGGTCTCAAATTATAAGATGATCACGTGGCGGGTCGTGGACGGCCGGCCCGGCCTGAATTTCTCCGGGCTTTCTGCCACGGAGATGTTGGATCATTTGGCCAGTGACTACGTGGATGACAATGTTGATGATGATGATGATGAAGCCAATGATGTTTATGATCACAACGGTCGATATGATCAACGTGACCATGAGCATGAGATTAAAGAAGCTGTTAGAAGAAATGATGATGATGACGACAATGCTAACGATGAAGATCAAGATGTTATGGGTTATTATGACGTGGCATTTGACCAAGTTAATGAGGAAGATGAAGGTTGGTGCTTATTGGGAGAAATCTGATAGTTGATTGGATGGTGCATGTGAATTATTATTATTTTAAATTTTAATTATTTAGTGTTTAAATGTATTGATTATTGCTAAGAGTATGAGATCCAAAAAAGCTATTAGTTTTTCTTGATTTGAAAAATGGATTACATGTGTTTCTCCAGTGCATTCGATATTATCCGTAGGATGCGTAAGCAGAAAGCTTTCGGTTTGTTAAACAAACAAATTAAATTGAATGTCCTTTCAAATGGAATATGAGCTGGAAGAGTATGCATTTACAACTACTTCTCATTAATTGTATATATTTTGTTGGTACACATCCATTCATTAATATTTCATTTTTTTTAATTTTAATTTTTTAATTTAATCTTTCAAGATTTTGTAATTTATATGTGATAGTTGCTTTCGTTCATTTTTTTTTTTTAATATACGTTAATCCCATTAAATGTTGATACCAAATTTATTTTAGCCATCATAATCATTAAGTGTAACATTTCCCCAATTTACTATATGTGCATCAATCACCATTCAATTCCATACCATCGTGTTTCAAATCTAAACACTAATCTGTTTATTTAAAAGAGATTTAATGATTTTTTCATCATGTTATATAAGTTTTCACCGGTATTGATAATGAAGTTATTATAGATCCTTAGATTCAAAATATTTTAATCATCACCATTGATTTAATTTATTCGATAACTAACTACTTAATAATAAGTAGGTAATATTCAAGTTGCTGGTAATACATCGGTTTATGAATATAATTTTATTTTTAATTAATCAATAAATATATTTTGAATTACCAACAAAATTCAAAATTAGATATGCAAATATACATATCATTCGTATGAATGATTTAATCTTAGACAATACATGTTAGTAGAAATCTTTTTTGTCATTTGTTATTGGAACAATTTTTGAAATTACTCATTGGCTAAGATTGAGTTGAGTCGATTATTGCAAAATTTATTAATCTAGTAATTTTTTGTCGAAGAAGAGAGAATTATAAAATGATAAATTAAGATTCAGTTGTGTTAATATTAAAATAAATATTTCTTTATGTGAAACATTGATAAAATCTAACGGTATATACTATGCCACTATTGATGTTGTAATTTGTATAACAAAATAGTAGAATAACTCGAGAAGAAATGATAGGCCATAAATTTTTGTATAAATTATTTCTTACAAATTGATGTGGTGGCAGAAAAATATTGATTAAATAAACAAAAAAAAATTAAATACGCAGAAGAGTAATGTTAAACCTACATACTTGGTACAAATTATTTTGTGAGTGGAAGTATTCAAACTTCACAACAACGTTTTTCATTCACTCTGAATCAAACCAATCCAAAATGAAAATAAATTGTCTCGACCATTCATGTAAGTGCTAGAATAACCTTCAAAAGGCATAACACTCAAAAGGTCTTTTCTAGCAATATTCTTTTATGCAAGTCAAAGCTTCATTTCTAAAAGAGCACCGATACTTAAACACCATCAATACACTACCGAGACAAAAATTGGGTGTACTGTTCATGCTGCAGTACCCCTAGAGTAAACAAAATAACAGCACTATTTATGATACGCTGCCATCATTTCTGTCGTGAACTCATGGTGGTATTTCATTGGTGGCCAAAATATCAATTTTTTTTTTCTGAATCTATCTAAAAAAATAGAACAAAATTAGAGTTAGGGCCCTTGTAAAAGCAAAATTAAAGTTCTCCTTTGCACAAGAAGTCTGATATCTGTTGAAAACATTCCTCTCTACCATTTCCCTTGACTTGTGTTGTTGCCATATGCTTGATTCACATGTCACCCTGAAAAAAGCTGTAATTGTAACAACGAGATGAATTAATTCAGTGATATAGACAAAAAGAGAAATGCTTTCCTGTGACATACTCTTTAATTTGATACATACTAATTGCCTATTCCAAATTGAGGAATATGACAAGAAGAGCAATGTATGGCCCCATTAAAAAACATAACATACCCCCTTGTACTTTGTATGCAACTTGTGGAAATAAGCATGCACAATCCACAGCTGGTGGCGAATGTAGACATTTAAATTAGGGGGTTAATTAAAAAAAAATTAATTTAGTTAGGGGTATTTAATTTTTTTACTATTCATTTGAATATATTTAAAGTTTCAAAGCTCAAATTCTATTATTTTCTTTTAAATTTTAAAAAATAACAATAATAAATTTTTTATTTTAAATGATGGAGCTCATTGTGGCCACATTTGGAAAGGTATCATTTTTCTAAGTAATCTCCACCAAATATTAAAAAATAATATTTTCTATTTTTTTTTAATTTTAAAAAATAATAGTAATAAGTTATTTATTTTAAATGCTAGAGTTCAGTGTAGCCACATTTGTGAAAGTATCATTTTTTTAAGTAATCTCCACCAAATATCTAAAAAATAAAATTATATAATTATTGGGATTTGAACTAAGTCTCCAAAACTACTAAATAACACTTTTGTCATTAAATTACAAGTATTTTATTATATGAAAATATATTTAATTTCTTTTTATTTAACTTTAAAATAATTAGAGCACATTAAAAAAAAGGCCTAGAAAGGTTAGGTCCGCCTATGTCCACAGCTGATGTAAAAAATGCAAAATCCTCACAACTTTATAATCATCATTAGAACTTGTCTATGTTGCAATTGTTGTCACATACGATACTTTTTTGTCTGCATTCATTATTGTCGTTGGATGAAACCCAGCTGCATCGAGCGGTTGAGATGGACTCACTTTATAATTAAAGTGACCGGTTGCCTCATGTAAAAACAACTGTAGCAGATACCATATAGGTTCTTTTTGGGTATGTTTTGAGTGGCCATATCAAAATCTTATCCACAACCAAAAAATTGCATCATTTTTTTGCACACATAAGACTTCGATAATCCAATCATTTACCAATTGAATTGTGGTCATCTCAGGCGGAAGTAATTCTAATTTTGACATCAGATAAATTGAAGGAGAATATAGTTTACAAGTTAGGCAACTGTTGCCGACACTAGGCAGAGCTAAAACCCTAGGATTTAGGCATATCTCATAATCTTAGTCAAGAGTGGAAAGATGGGTGTTTGATCTGGTGATGAGGCATTCAACCAGACGCAACAAGTAACTCCTGATAAGAAATTATTAATTTTGTTTGAAAGATGTAATGGTGGTAATTAGCTTAGGAGAGTGGGTTATGTTTATGCATTAGAATCAGGGGAGGGGACAATGGTAACAAGGAATAATTGTTTTATTCCATTATAACAAGCACATTAACAAGGAATAATTGTTTAATTTCATTGTAACAAGCACATGGTTGGAGTAAGAGGGAATTAATTTCTTAGAGAAGAAAATGAAGAACGATACTGAGTTTAACCTTTAATAAATCGTGCAAGTAGATATTGCTCTCATTTTGTAAGGATAATTTGGTCATATGGCTAATTCATAAGGTAATTTACAAGTACGGCATGTTAGTATATTATTGATTTATTGCATGCTCTTCTGGTGATCGACTTTGTATTGAGGATACTAGGCTTATGAATTTCAATCTAATTCCGCTACTGGAATGTACCTAGTGGATGTAAACACGAATTCATTAGTTACAAAACCAACCATATTCATTGTGTCTGGGGACGAACTCTCGTCAAATACTATTGAATATTGGGGAAAAACAACAGAAATTGTTGATCAAAACAATTAAATTTGCTTTCAGATCCTCATGGGCTATGAGTCATTGTTCATGATTGTTATCATGTTTTTTTGCTATAGAAGATTGTATCTGTAGAGTTCCATAGTTTGATTCCTCTGTGACATGCATGCTGTAATTATATATGTTAAAATGATAGGATGTGATGGTAACAATGAGTTATTGTTTTGAAAAAAATTGCAGGAATGGAGGTCGGGATGGATCGCAAGCGAAAACGTAGCTATACAAAGATATGCAATCAAGGCATGGAAGAAAATCGAACAATAAAATCTAATAGTCATCATGGATTTGCAGGCTATTTGTAAGTTTCTGAACTCTATAAATAAATAATATTGGAACATAAGGAGGCAATTAGAGTTATAGAAATTGACTTGAGTTAAATTTAGTAGTGAAACTATATGCAAAATGAAGACAACAAATGGAACTACAAGCATTATAAAAGAGGTGCGTTAGATGGGAATAAAGTTTTATATACTGCAATAAGAGTGAAGCGACAATAAGGTTGATTAGTTTTTCAATTTTTTTTATTGTATGATAGTGAAATAAATTTGATATAATGAAAATACGTGTGGTGTGAAAACGACCTATCAATTTTTTTTTTGTGCAATTCAGTTTACAGTACAGTTACCTGTATATTTTGTACTACATAGTACTTATAAAAGTTTTGTACTGGGAGATTGATGTTGATTAATTCTATGAAAAGTTTAATTTTGATTGAGTAACCTTGTTTTATTTGTTTTATATTAACATTAATATTTAGAGATGTTTTAGTTTTATCAATTTGCAATGATTATATGGAATAATTGTTTTAGGATCCGATGCTAATGCAAAAGTATTATGAACCGAATAAAAGGATGTCAACCGTGACCATCTGTAATCGAAAGTGTTGTAGCGTCATCGATCGAGAGCTGCTAGTTTTGAAATTATCTCCTGAAAGAGGACGTTATCGGGTTGGATCGTTTTTTATGCCAAGGCCTTTTGGTACTAATGAGGAGAGTTTGATTAACGTTTGCATGGATGAAACTCTTGATAAAGGGTAAAAAAAAAAAATTATTGTTGAAGTAGTAGAGTCATGTGCATGAATTAAGATGAATGGAAATTTTGATTTCCACAAATAGATATAACTCAAGATAGATTGATCAGTGGATGTATAGAAAAAAAAATTTTGGATGACGGTATTTCTATACCAGGGAGATGCTTTTTCAAACAAACTTCAATGGGATTACTATAAATGATATTATGTGTCTATCTCCCAAGAGCACAATAAATGCAAAGATGCAATCGTAACTTCTCTTAGTACATGTATTTACGTCGATATTATATAAAGTTTTGCCATTTTAAATATAAAGGTACATTATATCGTTGAATTTGTTATTTTAATAAGGAAGTTCACTATGCTCTTGAAAAAAAGAATAAGATAATAATTTTATTTTTAGATTGTCTTTGCTGTATCGGAATTACTATTTGCACAAGCGACCATAAATGTCAGACAAAGTAATTTCAACATATTTCTACCACCTTATAACATTATAAGTAAGCAGTTTCTTTCATACGCTAGTGTTGATCTTTTATGTTTAGAATAGCTTAAAGTATAATTTGATGTGTTCAGAAGCATAATGTATATGTTTAGCTGCATATATTGTTGTATAAATTGTCTTTTTTATTATACTTATAAGTTGAGAGGAAACTTAGTTTTGTCAAATATGTTGTACGGTCAATTTTTGTATTGGATAGAAGTTTCAATTGCCATGTGATGACATGATGAGTAACCAAATTATACAATTGCAAGATAATGTTGGTGGGGAGTGTATAGAGACATCAGTTTCGCCAGTGGACAGTTTAAATGGGCCGATTTGTACGTGAAGAATATTGGTTCTTGTGATAAAGTAAGTGAAAGCATATTATGGTTGTTTTTCAGAATGTTTAAACAAACCTCCATTGTGAACTGTAATTTTCTTTCACCTTAAATGTGTAATTCTCTGTAGATTTTTTCCCCGATGAACCGTGGTCGTGCACAATGGTACATTTTGGTTGTGATAATTTCTGAAATGCCAGTAGAAATATAGGCCTCGCTCCCCAATGCAATATATGCATATTATTTCATGGTACAATTTAAACTGGTGGTAAGTATATTGTGTTAATTATTTGATCCACAATCATTATTCTTATTTTGCTCAATGCATAACTACTTTTGCATTGGGGAAAAAATGGTGATTACGCGAGGTCTTATTGATTTAGTTTTCTTTAAACTAATTCACTAATTGACAGTTATTTTGCAGTTAAGATCAATTGAGATGCTATTTGAGCATTGTGCTTCAAATGTGTGCTTTAGCAGATTAAAGTTGAGGGATTTTTCAGTGTAAATTTGTACCCAAGCCCAATATACGCAATGAACATGATTGTGCACTATATGTAATGTTGATGATGAAGAGGCATAAAATATGGTCCAGCCTTAGTGAGACTGAGGTTCAGTTATATTTATGTTCGCAAGCATCAAAATATAATGTTACTATAAAATTTTTATTTCAGTTGTATGCGAGACCTGTTACTGCCTTCTAATTAAAGTTTCTGAACGTTTTGTGAAGGTAAAGTTCCTCTCGGATGCTGAAAGGGCACGCACTGTTATTGAACTTATCACTACAGATTCAACCGTTTGAAGGATAATGTTCGTTCGAGTGCTGAGATGCATCAAAATTGCATCGATATTTCCGAGCAATCGATCTATGAAGCCATTGACAAAAGACAGTTAGGTCAGCTTCGCAGGTTGAGGCGAATAGGGCATGGTCCCCTACATTAGTTGAATGTGTGTGTTATGGTTGAATATGTGTGTATGTTTGTCCTTTGAGTGACAACCATTGCCTAGATTTTTGAGATTGTACAGATGATGATCTTGTAGTTGACTATATTAGAGACTGAATAACTTTAACTTCTCATTCGATGGTGTGTTCATACATTGATTTATTATCTACCCTCAGTGTGCCTTTCTTCAATAGAAAACTTTCTGTATGCTTTTAATGTAAAAATTACATGTCATATATATTAATTTCCCTAGTGTTTTCCATTTGAACCAAATAGTTGTGTCATAATGGGGTGGGATTAACGGGTGCATATGGTTACACATTGCTTATTACTATTCATAGCACATGTGACCCTTGATGTCCTCACTGTATGGCCTTGACACTTATATTACTTAGGTTATGTATTCCTTAAAGTAATAATGATTTACTTATATGCAACAGTGAACAAAATTCTTTTACTTATGTCATTGTTTGAATGCAGCGAACTCATACAAATATTGTGGAACAAAATATTGTGCTTGTTATAATAAAGTTTTAATTTAAAATGTGCAACATGGACCAACATAGAGTAAATAAGACATTATGTTCACAAAACTTGTGGGCATGGTTTTCACTTAAATTAAATACTCTTACTATTTTCAAATTGACCATAATTGGTTGGTGCAGATGATGAAGTTGCAATGTAGTTCAAGTGTCCAGGAAAGGTGCATGTGTTCAGCGTCGAAATGCTCGAGTCATTGTTGGCACTAGCATGTAAATGCTCCAACCATGAATCCGATAAAGCCCCCAATGTCACACCGTGATTTGTACTTGTTCGCGCTGTGCATATGTTTCTATTATGACAGTGTTGGTGGCATATATGAGACGAATTTGTTGCACTAACCCCATGTCGACCCAAGACATTGCTATTAGAAAAAATGTCCATGCATTGGTTGAATCAATCCTCCAACGGCTGGTTTTGGCGAATCTTTTGTTTACATTTTCTTACAATATGTCCTACGACACCATATCTGCTGCATTTTTGTTGCTGCGATTGTCCCATCTTTGCTCTCTTCATTGAACCCTTTGTTAGAACAACCTTTGAATCTTGCACTGCATTTTCACTTCTCCGAAATGGCTGCCCAATCGATTTTTCAATTTGACACATTACCTTTAACCTCAATATCATATTATGGATATCATTTATTGCCACATTGTATGCAGTAACACTCGATGCAGTATATCTAAGCAAACTTCGGCATGACGCATAAATAAGACCGACACAAGCCTCTTCTGTCATGTAATGACCTACATTTACACATATATCCGACGAAGTACGGTCCGTCATCTTCGCATTTTTAGTCCATCGAGGCAGTATCATCAAACTTGAGATTTCTACAATATTTTCAACCGTCATTACAACAAATAAGTGGGAGCATGGAACTTCAATAGTCTCCAATAGTTTACAGCTACAGAAAAAGATTTTTGTTGGCTTGTTTATCACCACTTTGACCTCTTTTCCATTTACTCAAAAATGTCTTACTGCAGTTAACATCGTTTCCTTGTCTATTTCATCTCGTATCAATCGAAACATGGGTCTCATGTACTTCCCGGCCGCTTGCTGCTCGTACAACTTAAAGTGTGTAATTAAAATTGGATGTCCATCATAACTTTCAAAGTCATTATTACCCTCTCATTCCTTTTACCGATCTATGAGTCTGTCCATTTGTTTAACAAAATCAATCAATCACAATCTTTTATTCACATAATGGTTTAGGAACGCATTCATTCATTCTGATCTCTAAGTGCTCCTCATATTAGCAAAGAACTTTCCGCGCAAAAAGACCACAGTCCACATATGTCTATCGTCGTATATCTTTCAAATCCACTCATTTGTTCCAACCTGGTGCTTATCCACGATCAACTTCTATATTCTTTTAAACTCTTCTTCACTGTAAACATTTAACACGCATCGACGAAACTCTCTTGTAAACTCAGTGTTATTTACATTTGTTTTAGCATTTTGGGCTAAATGCCAACAACATAGCATATGTGATGCTTCAAGAAATGTCTTGTTTACTGCATTTCGCATTATTTTATCGCCACAAGTTATTACAATCTTCGACTGTTTGTTATTCATGGCCATCATAAAAGTCTCTAACAACCATTTGTATGTATGCTCTGTCTCATCTGATAACAATCCAAACCCAAAAATTATTGTTCTTCGATGGTGGTTTATACCCAGAATAACCACAAAAAGCTTCTGATACGCATTCGTCTTGTACGTCACATTAAATAATATGACATCACCAAAAAAGACATAGTCTGCACAAGATCCGCCATCATACCAAAATAAATCCCAAATCAATTTGAACTTGTAACTGTGAACTCGTAAAAGAATGATGGATCTGAGCTCTTCTTTCCATCTAAATACGATAAGTATGTTTCTGCATCTGATTTTTTCAACTGTTGTCGCCTATTTGAATCCAGTCTATTTTGCACATCAACCCTAATATATCCAACTTGGTCGTAACCCTCCGATCTATTTGCCATGAACTCGTGTATTTGATATGGTGTTACCTTTACTCCATGCAGTGACGAAGCTGCCACCAAGTCTGGACCTGTAACTCTCCTATGGGACCTCATATGGTGTACAAATTGTGGCGCGGTTAAATTATGATTGTGCACTCTATGAAAATAACTACATGACCATCGTTTTGTTTCCTTTTCGAAAATAATTCAAAATTGTGCTCGACAGCCTATTCTTGTAATTGTCCTTGCTTCTCTCTGTCTACTTCTTTCTTTTATATGCTTTGCAGGTCTGAATCCCTCTCGGCTGCACACCCACGTTCGGCTTATGATGTTGCTATTAACATTTCTACGGTTGTTATATCTCCTTACCCCAAAACCAACTCTTTTTACATACTCTCGATAACACATGTCAACTTTCTCCTCACTCATGGATTCTTTGCCTAATAAAGTAGGAATGGCATTTGCATCATTTTATGCCCAATCTGTGCATTATTGTTGTTGAGTTTCATTGTGGTTGGCAGATTGAGGCCAAGTGCAGTCCTGCTAGCTGTTGATGTTGGGTTCCAGTCCCATGTTTCCTCGCAGAATATTGTCGGATTCCCATCTATTGTCGATGGATTAGTTGGAGTCACCATTGTCGTTGGCCGCTTCAGTAATGGGATACTGAAAATGTCTTTGTCCTCTATTCATTTCTTGAATAAGTCATTGTGCTCTTATCTGACCGAAAATAACATAGTAGATTGTCATGTACTTGCTAGTTGCTCTTGGTTTCTGAACAACTTGAGGACTTTTAATTTCATCTCACCATGGTTGTTCTACGAAGCTTCTTTTTTTCCCCATTTTTTTTCTATCTTTCTATCGGAGGTATAAACAACCTTCTTTTCCTGCCCTGTCATCTTTTTCTCATTGTTTTTAAAAGTGTTGCCATTAATTGAGTGGGTCTCAGGCTGTCGAAATTTTTAATTGTCTTGTTCACGAACTACAGATAAATTTAGGCGACTTTGTTGCTAACCACCTTATGTTTTTTAATTACCGTTGGGCACGCAATTGCTATTTTAATGATATGTTCTGACTACCTGTAAACCGCATAAGTTATGTTATTTATTTGACAAGTTTCTGGAAGCTTGTGTTAACAATCCAGATGTTCATTTGCAGTCCACCAAATGAACGGGTCCAAATATCCTACATTCCAACTAAATTAATATCCGCTGCTTTAAGATGAAGCTATAGTACACACTAACCTCTTGTACAATTTTAGATGAAAAGTAAAGTGTATTCAATTTATAAAAACTGTACAATGTCTTTTTTTTTAAAGTGTCTTTAGTTTTTTAAGACTCCTGGAATAACTAATTGTTGTGAAGTACTATATTGTGGTTGAGAATCCTTAAGTGCAGGAATGGGCAAGGCAGATAGATTGGAAGTTAAATCCCGCGGTGATCTTAATTTCCCTATTAAAACGATGTTCTTCAATATGTATGTAGTGATAATTCTTTATTTATTCGTGTAGACCACTGCGGGACATTGACATGCTTTCAGACGTCAGTTTCTTCTCAATAAATAACCATTAATGATTTAATTATAATTATTATTTGTAAATCATTTTTTTTTGTTATTTCATACATGCAGTTAGTTGTCTCTATTTTTTTCATTATCATAGTTGTTGCATTCTTTTACTTGCACTACAATATTAGTCAATTTAATTCCCATCACCATTATTTTTCCATTATCGCACAATCCTGTGGGGAATATTATTAATTAATTTTAATTGTCAATTATCCGCTCCATTTTGGTTGGGTTTTATTATCATTAATTTACTAATTATAATTCTTAAGTTCATTTAGTTGCACTAAATGATTCCTTCAATTTTTTCACTTACTAATATTTAAAGTAGCATGTATGGATCTTCGCTTGCAATTTGTCACTTGTAAGTACTTGTCCATGCATTCATGGCGTTTGAGTATTGTGTGGATTTGGAGGAGTTACTGGACGATTGCATTTTCACTGTTCCACTATAATTCTGGTTCGCCTTTATATAATTATTTGATAGGTTCAATTATTATTATTAAAAATACCTTAATGGCCAATCGCCCTGACATTGTTTGCATTTTCACGAGTAGTGTGCATTGTAGGCAACAAAAGTAAATCAAGGATCAATTGGTGGACACATTTATATAATGAGTGGGAGTTATACATAATGTACATGGTTGCCACCCGTTCAACCATTTTCTTATTCCCCAAAACGTATAAGGGACGATTCAAAAAATGTACAACATGCAATAGCACAAGAAAGCCAACACGACCTTAAGTAGCATCCAAAAGGCGTCATTTGTATCATTTATCTCCTACTACCACCATCTAACAGTTTTCTTAGTGAAGGGGTGCACGTGTCACATGCGGAACTAGCTAGTTCTATGCACAATCCCCTCATTCAATGGGACGTCATTATCCTCAGACTCATTATTTTTTTCTCCATCCTGAATGCATAACATGTAAACAGTGTCACATAAAAAAACCTCACTTGGAATGTAAGCAATGAATGAATATAGGGGAAAATAATTCACTATTGCAAAAAACCAAACTTCGAAAAAAATAATAATATTCACTCCGTTGATTCCGTCATCATAAAACTCTTACCCAAATATTTTTGTTGACAGGGCCCACTGACGGAGTTGGCTTAATTATCTTGCACGTGCGCTTGCCATGTCCCTTTCCTTTGCAAACTTTGCACTTGTACCTACACTTCGTGCCCACAACTTGGCTGGGTGGTTGCCTTAATTGTTGAGGGCCTTTTGCTTTTGCATCATCTACCAATTGCTCCATTGCATCCCTACCTGTTGTGCAAATTTTATTGAACTTGCAAGTGCACGAATCTATTGTAGTATAGATCAATGGTGATGAGTGTCGATCCCACGAGGAGGTGAATTTTAATTATGTGCAGAATTAATTTTTCTAAATGGGTGGTTGGATTTGTGGTGAAAATGATTTGGATTATCTTAAAATTAGAATTTAAATGGCGAGAATAAATTGAATAGAAATCTATTAAAATGGCGTACTTAGGTATCTGGATCTGTATCAACATGCATCATGGGCTAAATATTCCTTATTAATACTAATTAAATCATGAGGGGGGAATCCACACCTCATGAATCAATATGGTGTTAAGGGCTTATCGTGCCAAATAATAATAATCTTGTACTAGAGAGCCGGTATAACCAAGGCGGTATCTAGACAAGATTATTATTATTTGTTGACGAGAAGTCAAAACATCCACAAAAACTAGAGGGGAAGAGAAAATAAATTTACCAAATAAAGCCCATGACACATGTTGAGACTTCACCTTCAACTCAAGCTTGAAAGAAAATTAGCTACTCATAATTGAACTAGGGGCAAAATGAGAATTTATTAAAATACGTAGAAAATACAAGATGGAGAAAGAATTACATAAAATGGATCCCAAAAATGGATTCAGAGATATCAAATTTGGGGGGAGAGGCCCCCTTTTTATAGATACATGGAGTAAATCATGGTCATCGGATTAAAAACAGTTTGGACGCTCAGGATTGCGCCACGTCATCAGTCAACAGTACGTGGTTTGACCACGCGGATGAACAGTAATAGGGTTTGACCCGGCTTGAACAATAACGTGGTTTGGTTGAAAATAATCATGTGTAATGCATGTACCGTACGCGAGATTTCTGGTCCACTGATATGCTGCCACATCACCATCAACAGTACATAAGAATTTTAGTCCAACAGGATTGTGACACCTCATCAATCAATGCCACATCATCGGTCAATGCCACATCATTGATCCGTCTATGTGAATAGTATCGTGAACAGTAACGTAAACAGTACCGTACACGTGAATAGTGCCATTTTTCCTTTTATGCTCCTCCTAAGGTTTTCGACCGTCCTGAGTTCAAAAGTGATGTCCCTTTTGCCGTCTGATCTCTCGTTTATTGTGAAATGACCATGATGCCCCTAAAATACATAAAATACTTAATTATAATACAACACACATAATTAAATGACAAGAAATTTAAATACATAAAAGTATGAATGTTAGTGGAACTTGAAGTGTAAAATGACGATTTTTTCCTTTATAAATATACATTTTCTAACACTCAACATCATTCTAGTATAGTAAATAACATGGGAAATTCGATAAACTCTCTGTCCTAATACTGCTCCTACTGCATAATCAGATGCATCACACATGAGCTCAATGGTAAGCTCCAGCTTGGGGGCTGAATGATGGGTGATGATGTCAACAACTGCTTTAATTTTTCAAATATCACAAGACATGAATCATCAAAGACAAAAGGTACATCATTAGCAAGTAGATTGTATAAGGGTCTAGAAACTTTGCTAAAATCTTTAATGAAACTTCTATAAAAACCAGCATGCCCAAGGAAAGATCTTACTTCCTTGATTGTTTTAGGTGGAGGAAGATTAGAAATGAAATCCACCTTGGCTTTGTCAACCTCAATACCTTTGCTTGAAATAATGTGACCGAGAACAATAACTTGTTTTACCATAAAATGACACTTCTCCCAATTGAAGACCGAGTTCTTGTCGATACATCTCTGCAAAACTAGTGTTAGATAATGTAAACATTGATCAAACGAGTCACCAAAAATAGAAAAGTCATCCATAAAGACTTCAAGGAATCGTTCAACCATATCAAAAAAAATACTTAACATGCATCATTAAAATGTAGCAGGTGCATTACATAATCTAAATGGCATTCTCCTATATGCAAAAGTGTCAAAAGGGCAAGTGAAAGTGGTTTTCTCTTGATCTTTTGGTGCTATGGGAATCTGATTATATCCTGAGTAGCCATCTAAAAAGCAATAAAATTCATGGCCTGCTAATCTATCAAGCATTTGATCAATAAATGGTAAAGAAAAATGGTCTTTACGTGTGACAGAATTCAACTTTCTATAATCAATGCATACACGCCATCCTGTAGTTACTCTAGTTGGTATCAATTCATCATCAGCATTGGTAACTACTGTAACTCTTAACTTTTTAGGGACAACTTGTACATGACTGACTCATGAACTATCAGAAATTGGGTAAATGATACATGCGTCTAATAGCTTAAGGACTTCAATTCTAACAACTTCTTTCGTATTAGGATTTAACCGACGTTGCATTTTCCTAGTAGATTTAGTATTTTCATCGAGGTGAATGTAATGCATGTAGTCTACTGGGTTTATACCTTTGATGTCTGCTATGGTCCATCCTAATGCTCCTTTGTGCTCTTTTAAAACATCCAATAACTTACCTTTTTGTTCGTCATTGAGGAATGATGAAATGATTACCAGTAGAGTACTTTCTTCTCCCAAAAATGCATATTCCAATGTGTTATTGGGCAATGGTTTGAGCTCGAGTTTCGGTGGTGATTCTGATGATAGGATGAGTTTCTTCTTTGATGGTGCTAGTTGTTCAACTCTTGACTTCCATTTATTAGTGTCCATGGATGGTGCTAAGTCAAGTAGGGCATTGACCTCATCGACCGATCTGTCAATATCAAAATTCAAACCAAAGTGAGTTAAACATGTTTGTAAAGGATCATCACCAAGGTTTGAAACAAAAGTATTATCAATTATTGTTTCTATTAAATCCACATCAACAATTTCATCATCTGCATTGTGAGGTTGTTTGGAAATGTTGAAGATGTTCAGCTCCATAGTCATGTTGCCGAAGGACAACTGCATATTTTCAGTCCTGCATTGAATGTGAGCATCTGCAGTTGCCAAGAAAGGTCGGCCTAGAATAATGGGGATGTGCTTCTTTGAATCCTGTATTGGTTGAGTGTCAATTACAATAAAATCAACAGGAAAATAAAACTTGTCTACCTGGATAAGCACGTCCTCCACAATACCACGAGGTATTTTCGTGGATCGATCTGTAAGCTGTAACACCACTGGAGTTGAATGTAATTCTCCAAGTCCAAGTTTCAAAAATACTGAGTAAGGCAACAAATTTACACTAGCTCCTAAATCCAACAAAGCATTCTCAATTATGTGGTTCCCTATACTACATAAGATAGTGGGAGAGCCTGGATCTTTGCATTTTAAAGGAATTTTCTGTTGGAGTATAGAACTAACGCTTTCTGTTAAAAATGCATTCTTTTGAACATGAATGTTTCTCTTTTTAGTGCAAAGGTCTTTAAGAAACTTGGCATAAGATGGAACTTGTTTTATAGCATCAAGTAAAGGGATGTTAACTCTTACCTGTTTGAAGATTTCAAGAATTTCACCTGTAGATTTTCCCTTCTTTCCTTTAGCTAACCTCTGAGGAAATGGAGCTTTGGGAACATATTCCCGTGGGTTGGTTTCTTCTTTCTCCTCCGGTGATGAGTCCTCAACATTCACAGGTACAATTTGATTTTCTTTTGTCACCGGCATCTCCACTTTGTTGTCGACTTCTTTTCATTTTCGCAAGGTCATGACGGCTTTGACCTTTCCATGCTGCTGTAGTGAACTAGTACTTGCTTCATGTACTCCTTTAGGATTAGACACTGGTTGACTTGGAAATTTTCCTTTCTCAACAGTCATTGTTAAGGTCTGAACTGAAAAAACAAATTGTTTCACCATCTTCTCGAGGCTTGAAACTGATTGAGCTTGTGACTTGAAGCCTGCTCTCAACTCATTTGGTAGTCCATCAATGGTGCGGTTCTGTTGCTCAATCGTGGAGTGAATAACATTCTTGAAATTCTGGAATGCATCCTCCCATGGTTTGGGTTGAGAGTAGTTCTAGTTTTGATTGTATGATCTAAATGGTGGCTGAGAGGCTTGAGGAACTTGAGGAATTTGTTGCATTGGTGGAGCTGGAGTTGCTGGTCCATTCTGTTGGAATCCTTCAGACCATGAAAAATTGGGGTGGTCTTTCCATCCAGGGTTATATGTGTTGGAGTATGTGTTGTAATTTGATAGTTTTCTCATTACACCTATGGCATTAGCTTGATCTGAGTATGAGTTATGGTCATGTGGCTCTGTTGATTTAGCAGTCGATAACGATGCTATTTGTCGAGCGAGACCTTCAACCATCTCCTTGACTTCTTTGATTCCCGAAGTTGACTCGCCAATGTGAACCTTATTCACTCCCTTAATTCTTCTAGTATTCCTGAGTGATCGACTCCATTGTTGGGAATTATCCGTTTGTCGCTGGAAGAATTCCCAAATCTCTGATGCACTTTTTGACATTAGCTCTCCTCCACTTGTTGCCATTAGCCATTCTTGCACATTCGGCAATAATCCCTTTAAAAAGTATTGGCATTGGTGTCATTTCTCATACCCATGATGTGGACACTTCAAGAGTAGCCCATTGAATCGCTCCCATGTTTCGAAAAACTGCTCGTCTTCTTTCTGGGTAAACTCTGAAATTTCCCTGTGAATAGCATTGGTTTTATGCACTGGGAAATATTTATTCAAAAACTTTGTAACCATTTGTTCCCATGATGTAATGCTATTAGCAGGCAATGTGTTGAGCCATGAACGAGCTCTATCCTTTAAAGAAAATGGGAATAGTTTAAGTTTAACAACATCATCTGAAAAATTCTCATATTTAAATGTTTGACAAATAGCATGAAAATCATTCAAATGATTATATGGGTCCTCATTTTCTAGGCCATAGAATGTTGGGAGACAATTTAGCACACTAGGTTTTAGTTCAAAACTCCTAGCAGCTACATTTGGGTATCTTATGCATGATGTGCTCAAATTAGCTAAAGGACTTAAGTAGTCCTTAAATGGCCTCTCCTGTGGTTGCAAATCCATTTTATTTTTAACTTGCTTGTGTGTGGGAAGTGTTTTTTCTATTTCAAGGTCTATAGGTTCAACATTAGGTAATAATGACCTACGACCATGCATGCAAGAAACACAAAGATAAATGGGAACAAAACAAATAAAAATAAAGAAAAAGGAGAAATTACGTTACTAACCTTATCACGCTGTTAAAACCTTTCTATAAAAATACACAAAAACAAATACGTGAAATAAATTAACTAAAAATAAATTAATAAGATAAACAAAAAAATTACAAAGAAAAATAAATTACAGAATTTTAAAGAAGAGAAAAAGAAAAGAAATACTAACCTTTAAATGTATATTCACTTTTTTTTCTTTTTTCATTTTTTTAAAGAAAAAAATACAAGAAAACAATTAAATGGAATTATTCACAAAAATTAATTCTATGAATTAAAATTAATTCTATGAATTAAAATTACTTACCTCCCCAGCAACGGCGCCAAAAACTTGTTGTGCAAATTTTATTGAACTCGCAAGTGCACGAATCTATTGTAGTATAGATCAATGGTGACGAGTGTCGATCCCACGAGGAGATGGATTTTAATTGTATGCAGAATTAATTTTTCGAATGGGTGGTTAGATTTGTGGTGAAAATGATTGGCATTATCTTAAAATTAGAATTTAAATGGCAAGAATAAATTGAATAGAAATCTATTAAAATGGCGTACTTAGGTATCTGGATCCGTATCAACATGCATCATGGGCTAAATATTCCTTATTAATACCAATTAAATCATGAGGGGGGAATCCACACCTAATGAATCAATATGGTGCTAAGGGCTTATCGTGCTAAATAATAATAACCTTGTATTAGAGAGCCGGTGTAACTAAGGCGGTATCTAGACAAGATTATTATTATTTGTCGACGAGAAGTCAAAACATCCACAAAAACTAGAGGGGAAGAGAAAATAAATTTACCAAATAAAGCCCATGACACATGTTGAGACTTCACCTTCAACCCAAGCTTGAAAGAAAATTAGCTACTCATAATTGAACTAGGTGCAAAATGAAAATTTATTAAAATACATAGAAAATACAAGATGGAGAAAGAATTACAGAAAATGGATCCCAAAAATGGATTCAGAAATATCAAATTAGGGGGGAGAGGCCCCCTTTTTATAAATACATGGAGTAAATCATGGTCATCGAATTAAAAACAGTTTGGACGCTCAGGATTGCGCCACGTCATCAGTCAACAGTACGTGGTTTGACCACGCGGATGAACAGTAATACAGTTTGACCCAGCTTGAACAATAACGCGGTTTGGTTGAAAATAATCATGTGTAATGCATGTACCGTACGCGAGATTTCTGGTCCACTGATATGCTGCCACATCACCATCAACAGTACATAAGAATTTTAGTCCAACAGGATTGTGACACCTCATCAGTCAATGCCACATCATCGATCCGTCTATGTGAATAGTATCGTGAACAGTAACGTAAACAGTACCGTACACGTGAATAGTGCCATTTTTCCTTTTATGCTCCTCCTAAAGTTTTCGACCGTCCTGAGTTCAAAAGTGATGTCCCTTTTGCCGTCTGATCTCTCGTTTATTGTGAAATGACCATGATGCCCCTAAAATACATAAAATACTTAATTATAATACAACACACATAATTAAATAACAAGAAATTTAAATACATAAAAGTATGAATGTTAGTGGAATTTGAAGTGTAAAATGACGATTTTCTCTTTTATAAATATACATTTTCTAACACTCAACACTACCCACAGTTAGTTCATCGTCGAATGCTAACAACTTGGTAAGAACGTGCCGATCTGTATGATTATACGGAGGTTGGTCGTCAAACATAACTATAAGATGAAGATTATTCTGCCTCTTTATCATATAAAGTTTGATGATCTTATTTAACATGTCGTCAGTGTTTACATCGACGACCCGACCATCAAGGAAAGAATAACTTTTGGGTGGAAATTGTAGATCACAAGAGATTTTTTCTTCTACAAGACTAAGGCTACTATGTTGCACAGACACAAAATACTATAGCTCGCATGCCTCACAGCTTCAATCACCATGACTAAAACCATGTATTCGAGAACAAATGTGAAGGGAGGAGGATCTGTTTACGTTGCCGAAACCATGGGTGGGAAGTTGTCGTGATATGATGATTTTTGATGACAAAGGAAGTGACGAACAATTCGTTAGTATTGGCCGATATTTAAAGGACGAAAGATTAAAATTTTAACTCGGTACCTTCGCTTATTAAAAGTCAATAAAAATGAACTATTTCTAATTTATGCATTAATAAACATTATGTGAAAATGTATCTTTTGGTTAATGCTACTAGTAGAAAGGCAATGTGAAACACTTATGCATATTAAGAACATAAAATTACTTAATACTATTGTTTAACCTGTAATCACATCATTCAGTATGTTAGAGCGGGCTATGATCTCCTGCCTAACGCATGGACATCATTGCGCCTAAAATTATTTCATTTTTTCTTGGAGCACACATTTCAATGACCGAAACCTATCAGTGATAGGTACCTGACCACTCAATCAAGTGTACTTGCATTGAGTTAAGGGAATGAAGCTTCGTCTGTCATAAAATCTATCTTTTTGGCAGGTCAAATCTTTCAATCAATGAAATCAATTTGTTTACTTGTGGGGAAAGTCTTTTGCAATGTCATCAACTGCTACCCATGGAATCCTTTGCTATATTAATTTAGAATGCCGCAGCCAGCGAGTATTAATCGCTTACTGTATTTCTATAACGCCAACGATTGGTATGATATACTTAGAATGAACTACTTGGTCTATATTTTCATGACATTATTGAAATCTTTTGTTTAGTTTAAAAAGTATTATTATAATAACCATGCGCGAATCTATTAAACTAGTTTCTTAAATTTCGATGACCATTTAATCTTGGACGCTCACAAGTTCACTTGCATGTATGAATCAATCAATGGAAATACCCCTAATCTAAGGTGAATTTAATTTTCCGTCCATAACCAAAATCATGACGAGTAAAAGCAGAAAATGTATTTATGGAACTACAAGTGGGAACTAACCTCTTGTGTCGATTTCAATGCACATTTTCAATAGTGAATGTGACTGTTATTTTACCGTTAGCAACAATTTCCTTTAATCATTTCCATTTTCTTCCCTATTTGTATTGCCTCCCACGAGCAAACATCGAATAACGTAAATGATTCTTCTATTTATAGATTAAATGGCATTACGTAGCGCCAATAATGAGAAGAACATCAAATACTTCAACCATGGGAACCACCACAGCTGGATTAAGCTTAAAAACTGTTATTGCCATTGTCCCAAGCGACGCCGAGCACTCGTACAAATTTTAGAGTCTTCAAACAATCCACAACGAATGTTATTTTACTACGACACATGCAAGTTTTTTGAGTGGTGGTCTCCGAATAAAGAGGAATGAGAAAGTCTTCGAGAGTACGTCGAAGAGAGGACAAGAGTCTAACGCGTTCATTGCATGCATGTAGCAGCCTACTTTATTGGGCTCGTTATCGCCAATCTAATGGCTAGAGCTGTGGTTGTTCTCTATTTCTAGTGATCCTTACGCAGCCCATAGCGGAAGTAGGAGTTATAAGGCCATCGTTTCATGTATTAGTTATGGGTGAAGATGGATAACTTTAATAGAGGAAACCGTGCGCTTCTATATGTTAGAGTTGAAATGCTGGTGTAACTTGTTAAAACTGTTTCTGACACTCTTGCATTTCATGTCGTCTAATAACACAATGTGTTTTTATAAGGGATATTATCATTCATATACCTTATAGATGCTCTGTTATAAAAAATACTACAATACTTTGAGAGTGTATCAATCGTCCACCCTAAATTAACAAAAGCTATCTGCCAACCACCAAATCGTTAGCTGCCGTTTGAAAGTTAACGGAATAATAGTGAATTGACGATTTTACCCTTAAAAATTATCACTTGTATACCCTTAAATTCTTTTATTATCACTTGTATACCTTTAAATTATCACTTGTATCATATGAAAAGACCAAATTGCCCCTCTGGCGTTATCCTATTTAAACGACAAGTAACGATTTGGTGGACGGCAGATACATTTTGTCAACTTAGGGTGGACGATTGATACACCCTCAAAATGTTATAGTATTTTTTATAATAGAGCATTTATAGGGTATATGAATGATAATTTTCCTTTTTATAAATGTCAATTTATGTTAATGGATTTACTTGCACGAGTGAATTTAATAACTCAGTTACATGTTAAAGCAAAGCATATATCCGAAAATAATACCACACCGATATTGCTATAATATTTTTCAAAGTTGACCAAGGAATGAGTTCACAGTTAACCATTGGTAGTTTGTATATTAGCAATTTAACATAAAAGTAGTCGAATGATTGCATTCTCTAAACAGCCTAAATTCGACAATTTAAGTTATGTTTCCATTTTAAAAAATGGGAAAAAAACTAACACGTCTCTTTCCATTCCATCATTATCCACTAAACAATCAAACATTGATTTTTCTACAGGGAGGGTCTTTCTTCCCTATTAATGTAGCACATAAATGAACTACAGACAAATATTTCCAACACAAACTAAGCGAATAAAAAAATTTTCCAGGAAGCATGCAAAACAAAATCTGACACAATTTTATATTAAAGCGTGAAAATTATCAAACATCAAATTACAGCACCAAAAGAAAACACCCCAAAATTAAAGTGTGCCTATTCAATCGGTTAGTAGTAATAATACACATGTGGAGGATAGATGCTACCCATTATCCATTGTGCCAACGACCCAATCCAAAAAGTGTGTAATATTTAACATTTACAAAAAACAAAAATAAGTGGCAGCTGTTGAGTGTTAGAAAATGCATATTTATAAAGGAGAAAACCATCATTTTACATTTTAAGTCTTACTAACAACACTTACTTTTATGTTTTTAACATTCTTGTGATTTAATTACGTGTGTTTTATTTTAATTAAGTAATTTATGTATTTTAGGGGCATTATAGTCATTTTACAATAAAGGAGAGATCAGACGGCAAAACGGACATCACTTTTGAACTCAGGATGGTCAAAAACCTTAGGAGGAGCATAAAAGGAAAAATGACACTATTCACATATACGGTACTATTCACGTGTACGGTACTGTATACGTTACTGTTCACGACACTGTTCACATAGACGGATGATGATGTGGCATTAACCGATGATGTGGCATTGACTGATGAGGTGTCACGATCCTGTTGGACTAAAATTCTTATGTACTGTTGATGGTGACGTGGCAGCATATCAGTGGACGAAAAATCTCGCATACGGTGCATGCATCACACAGGATTATTTTCAACCAAACCGTGTTACTGTTCATCCGTGTGGTCAAACCGTGGACTGTTGACTGATGACGTGGTGCAATCCTGAGCGTCCAAACTGTTTTTAATCCGATGGCCATGATTTACTCCATGTATCTATAAAAAGGGGACCTCTCCCCCCTAATTTGATATCTCTGAATCCATTTTTGGGATTCATTTTCTGTAATTCCTTCTCCATCTTGTATTTTCTTCGTATTTTAATAAATTCCCATTTTGCGCCTAGTTCAATTATAAGTGGCTAATTTTCTTTCAAGCTTGGGTTGAAGGTGAAGTCTCAACATGTGTCATGGGCTTAATTTGGTAAATTTATTTTCTCTTCCCCACTAATTTTTGTGGATGTTTTGACTTCTCGTCGACAAATAATAATAGTCTTGTCTAGATACCGCCTTGGTTACACCGGCTCTCTAGTATAAGGTTATTATTATTTGGCATGATAAGCCCTTAGCACCATATTGATTAGAGCGTGGTTCATGAGGTGTGGATTCCCCCCTCATGATTTAATTGGCATTAATACGGATTATTTAGCCCATGATGCATGTTGATACGGATCCAGATACCAAAGTACGTCAATTTAATAGATTTTCTCTTCAATTTATTCTCTCCATTGCAATTCCAATTTTAGAATTTATTCTCGCCATTTTAATTTAAGTCTTAGCATATTCCAAATCATTTCCACCATAAATCCAACAACCCATTTACAAAATTAATTCTATACACATAATTAAAATCCACCTCCTCGTGGGATCGACACTCGTCACTATTAGTCTATACTACAATAGATTCGTGCGCTTGCGAGTACATTAAAATTTGCACAACAGCAGCATCTACAAACCTCGTTCATGTTAATGCTATTGCATATAAAGGTAAAATGATCGAGCTATAGCAAACGTTATGGAGTCTTTGTTAACCGAAATTTGGAACTTGAAGTTAGATACAAGACCGTCCCACGTGAGAATGATGTCAAGCAATAAGGATGTAAAAAGCATCTGACACGTTCAAAATTGGAGATTGACCAAAATTTGGAAGTTCATGATGTTCAAAATTTTTTACTGCCCCTGCAAGATTTTGAAAAAAATTAGCACTAGTAATCGTTCAATTCCCACAAAAATATTCATACAAAAGATAAATAAAGCGTGGTTTGACCATCTTGCAAAACACAACTGATAACATTAAAGCTTGGTCGAAGTATGTAGTTTCAGGCAGTTAAAATCACAATATTTATCACATACGATGAGAACAAAAATACACTACAAAACAAACATTTACAATTAGTCAACCACGATAAAGGTCATGAATAGAGTTGACCGCGGGATATTGGGCTCAGGGGCACACACTGTTGCATCGAGAACCTACAATAAAATGATGACATCAGACCGGACCCGTAATTTGAATGCTGATAGTGCCTTCGGAACGAGGAGACCGAAGAAAGATCCTTCCGCTTACCATGTGCACATAATTTGGGGAACTTTGCAACACCCTTGATCATGTTATCTCTATTTTTATATCATTCCAATTGTTGACAGTTAGCTAGTAATGGCCTAAGCTTGGACACTACCAGTAAGTAAGCTTTATTACAGTGGTATTTGTCCTTATGTACCAAAGAGAGGGATTTGTCATATCTATATCTTCCGTACATGTGCATAAGATGTCTCGCAAGCCTACTTTAATTATTACATTCCCTACTAATATATAATTTAGTACCAGTTAACGAAAATAATGCTGAGGGGGATCCCTAAAAAAATTATTTTATCACTAACTTGCGTCATGAATAATAAATTTATCATTGATGAACCATATTATAATTATTTGCCATTATAATTATAATAATTATAATTTGTTAATTTTAACACAGAAGTTCGTTGAGGTTGTTTAAAAAAACATAAAAAAAAACTATTGGTCATTCTCATAATGTTTAACACTATCCAATGTCACGAAGAGGTTTTAGTAAGTAAATGTCTTCTTGTTATTTTTTGAAATGTTTCATTTATATTACAAATGTGGATAATGGGAAAAAAAAAGTTGCGTCCTTTCAATGCACGTTTAGAAGAAGCTTAGAGTTTATATATTTCAGTCTCATCCTTATTATTTTGGATTTTATTTTTAAAAAAAAGGTGACTCCTTAAACAAAAACATTGTTTAAGCAGTGTGCTTAAGGGGAAGGGAACTAAAAAAAAAAAAATGGAATGTTAGCCGTATAATGGTATTCTTTTCATGTGTCATAACGAAATTAACAAGTTCATAATATGGAACTAGTTGAAGACGACTGAAATTTGGATTGTCTCTTAATGTAAATATTTTAAATTATTGTAGGAGATTACGACTTCTGCAATGGATATCATTATTCTTAGGCTAGAATGTAATTTGTCGACAATCTCTCTTTAATAACTCAGTAGCATAATTTATTTGTAATATTATAATTATTATAGTAAAAATAAAAATATAATTTAAAAATATTTAATGTTTCAATTTAGGTAAAAATTAGCACACTGTAGTGAATTATATAATTGACCACAACCTAGCTTTTAAAACTTCCAAACATAAGTAAGCAATAAATTAATGTGAACAATATTATAACAATATACAATACTTTGTTCCGGACACATTCTAATGGTGCATTTGCTAAACAAAAATCGAAATGAGTTAAAATCGTAATAAGGAATTTAAATCATAATAAGTTATTTACTTGAGCGGTAGGAATCGAAATCGGAATAAACAATATTCTCATTGATGTGTTTACTTTATTTTGGAATTGGAATAGACAATTATAAGTTACCAAAATCCCTTTCATAAATGTGTCCCTAATATTATTTGTATCTATTATAATTAAAACAACAACAACAATAATAATAATAATAATAATAAGTAAAAATTATAATGATGACAATAATGTTAATTAAAAAAATTAATAAAATCTAACAATAATAATAATAACATCAACAAAATTAACTGAAATAATAATATTAATAATGATAATAATTAAAATAATAAAATTTATTCATAAGTTTTAATAATAATATTAATAAAATTAATAACAACAATAATTAATAAAATAATAAAGTTAATATATTTTAATAATAACAATAATTTTAATCATAACAAGATAAATATTAATAATAATAAATTAATTACGGTATAATAACAAATAAAATAATAAAAGTCATAAATTTTAATATTAATAATGAGAGTAATAATCATAAATAATAATGACATTAAAATAAATAAAATTTTATAGCAATAATCTTACATAATAATAATGATATTAATAATAATAATAATAATAATAACAATAGTAGAGGGTGTTTGCATTTGTTAATGGAGTATGATTCCTAGAATAGGAGGTGTGGACTTAGAGTGTGAATCATGGGATTGAGAGTGTGGAGTCTAATGATCGGGATCATCCACAAACTTGAAGTATTAATAGGTTGTTTATTTACACTGGAAGGGATGGACAAGACGGATCTCGACACCAATCATGCGTTTCCTTGAAATTTAGAGATTTGAAATAAATGGCACATTGAAATAATGACACCTTAGCCCTTATTGAAAGGATTTTGGTAGTTATTCTCATAATTAATGAAAATAATATTGGGTGTCATTATTATGCGCACCCCGATCTTGAGAATTATTTAAAATTTAGTTATGAAAATTACAAATTATTGATAACAGCAGAACAAACTATCCATCAGTTACTATAACATAGTAATACAAAGGTAATCGCCGTACAATTAACTATTTATTATTAGCATTACTTATCAATAGTACATGAATATATTACTAACTTTGTATGGAATAGTTTTAAAAATATTATTATATTTCGAAAACATGAATCAACGTTTGGTTTTAGAGTGTTAATAAGAAAAATTCAACAAAATTAATTGTAAACTAGGGGTCTTTGAACGAATCCGAAGGTTCTTTCAAGGCTGAAAATTGTTGCCTTATTGTGAGGATAGAAGAGGAAAAAATTTCTTCAACTGTTACAGACAAATTGGGCCTTTTCACAGCATGGGGTCCATGTATGGTGCAATCTACCGTAAAGCGTATCCTTCCCGCATTCGAAATGATTGACAAGGACAACTAATGTAGACGTCCATGTCAGTGTATTGGCATGTGGAACAAGTTGTCATTCGTAAGGTTATATAGCATAAGGCCAAACCAGGGGCCTGAAAAACTCTGCATCTGATTGAAATACCAAACATCCAGAAGCAACTGTTGGAAAATAGCATAAATATCTGTTAACCATACTAAAGGCGGAGTCGTGAAAACAATAAACAACATAGATGAAAACTTCAATGTGGAAACCCATGCCCCAATCTCTTATCAAAATGAACTTGAACCTCGCCTCGTAGATCTCAATAGGTTGGATTGACAATTCAAAGTTTGATTAAAAAATAACAACAAGTGGGTTATACGAGGCAATAACCGTAATGCAACCTAACTAGTAAGGATATAGTTACAAACCCAAGATTTTATGCTAATGTATTTTATGGGAACCACAACCCAAATTCGAGATTGGAGACTAGGCATGTATAACATTGCGACTTCTGCAACCAAAAAAAAAAATTACAATTGTGATACTTGCTAGCAGCCCCTTTCTTCTAATATGTAATTTATCCAGCTTGACGCTGATACAATTCGGACAATATTGCATAAATTGACGTTATTACAACTATTGTCATGAAGGCAACAGTGTTAAAAAATAATGAGGGCAAACTTTGCATCCAATTCAACATCGGAGAAAAAAATAAAAATCCTACTCATTAAGACTAATTTTGATCGAAGCGGAAAATTAATGATAATCAATTAGAATAGGAATATGCAATTAACACATTGTTTCATAAGCTTCCATATATTATCCTTTTTTTTATTAATTTTAGGATATTTCATACATGGGTGGTATTAATGAAATTTTTATTACTTAACAAACAGCGGATACTTAGCTACATAAAAGATTTGCCATTTAATGGTAAATTTGAGAGAACATCAAAAACTACATGTTTTAACTCTATACATGTATGTTTATTTCGAGCCTTTAGAAACTCACAAAATTACATGGGCCTTAAGTGCAACTTCAACACAACTGTAATTTCAACAGCGCATCTAAGAATTCACTTTTGACCAAGTTACAACAATCCAGAGCGAATGTTTCTGGACGACCTCTTTTCCAGTCTACTTGTTCACTGAAACCATAGGCTACAAATATTGTAATGGAAAATAGATTGCTGAAGGAAGCTTCGTGGAGGAAATTTTTTGTGGTAAAATTCATTGCTACATGTCTCATCTAACAACGGAAGCGAAATATTTGTGGCATCCTGCCAGAAATTTCACAATTCGCGCCACCTCTCAATTGGGTCTAGGAATAAATTTTAATTTTCCCATATGATAAAGGCCATTTGGGCGGGAGAGGAAATTTCCACCGTGACATTTAACCACCACCAATATCATAAGCACAAGCATAAATGGGGCTACACCAATTCAACCGCTTAAGCTTAAAAACCGTCTTGTTGAATTTAAAGCAGGAGTCATAGCAAACATTTTCCATATTGTGTGGTGACTGAAAAATCACGGTTGGCGAAGGAAGTAAAAATCCTTACTTTTTTGTCATAATTTTTGTGCAATTTGGGATTTACATTAATGCAATACTTCACATGATCAATTGAATTGTTCGATAGGGTTGAATTATAGGTCGTTAAGAATTTGTGTACTCCTTCATATTTATTTTTTTTTATCGTTAACGTTGTTTTGTACTAGAGGGAGGATTTCATGACTTTTGATATTGACTGTATACGAAATATCTTTTATAGAATTCAAGCCAAGACAATGCGGTTAGAATAGAGGGATGGAAGAAAACCGAGAAGCATCAATCATCCACAGAAAAAAAAAACAAAAGAAATAGAGCTTTCTTAGTTCCACCAAATAAGTTCGCAAAAGCATTAAAACTTCCCCAGAATATATTCATACCTGCAACTCTGCAATTAGACGAACACCCGTATTAGATACTGAATGTGACAAAGCACATCATTTCTTTAAACACAAAGGTGCAAGGATGAAGCGAAAGATTGCGAGAGAGCTATTTCCTAACATAAATTAGAGTTTCAAGCATTACAGGGAAATAACACCAGCAGGAATCGCCTTTAATACACGATGGCCGACTGGGTGGTACTCGAATGATAAAGGAGAAAGGTTAGAAGACATAAATGATGAACAACACCAAATAGAAGGATACTCATCGGAAAATGACAAAGACAGTTTGTATGGAATGACAGAGCATGAAACATCTAAAGACGTTGGTGGTGGTTCAATCTTGACGACTCTTTAAGCAACAAAATGGTATTCTTTCATGGGCAAAGATTTAGAGATGTTAACAAATTTAGAAGGGTAGTGAAAGTATTTGCAATTAATGAGGGGTTTAACTTGTGCGTAATGGAAAATCGAAGTCATGTTATTTGCTGTGAGTGTTCAGATCTTCATTACGATTGGGGAATCCGAGCAGAACAAGTTCTAAAGGGAATGACCATCATTGTAACAGAATTCATGCCAGAACACAAATGTACCAGACTGCATCAACAATTCCATCTTCGATTGAAATGGATTTCGGCAATGTATCTTCACCGATGGAAACAACAACCAAAAGTCAACAAATAAGGGATGAGATTGAAGCAACTTATGGGGTTGTATGCCCTGAATAGAATTTGTATTGTGCAGCAAACAGAGCGAAACATATTCTGGGCATGGACTATGAAGATGGTTATGTAATGTTAAGTCAATTCAAAGAAGAAATTGAGAGGATAGATAGGCATAACATCGTACTCCTGGAGGTCGAAAGGCATGAATCGGGAGACGGAGAAAGATTCAAGAGGATGTTTGTATACTGGGAGCGAACGTCTTATACATTCAAAAATCATTGCCGAGGGAAACTAGCAATTGACGGTTGGAAAATTAATAACCCATGCAACAGTGTCATGCCAGTGGCAGCTGGCTTTGATGGGAACAATGGGATATTACCTGTTGCATTCTGTGAAATTGATGTCGAAGACTTGGAACCATGGGTCTATTTTTTTAAAAATATAAACAATGCTTTGCGTTTGGAGAATGGTAAAGGTCTATACATATTAGGTGATGGAGATAATGGGATTAATTATGCTATTGAAGAATACCTTTCTCAAACTGCGTACAGACAGTATTGCTGCAGGTTTTCACTGAAATGGTTAAGAGATTCCCAACCGCACCTGTGCAACACTTATTTTGGTCGGCCTGCCACAGTGCAAGTGCAACAACCTTCTACAAATATATGGATTTAATAAGTCATTAAAGTCAAGAATGTCATGACTGGCTGTTATAGAAAAATTGGTTAAGTTGGACTTTGTTTTCGATGCCTGAATGAGTTATATGCACTTGCTTAACATTATCCATTACTGACAAACTTCGCAAATACTTACATCAATACTTGCCGATGAGTATTGCTAGAAGATTTGTGGGAATTGCAAAGTTAACAGTATAATTATTTGAAGAGAGAAGAATGGTAGTTTGAAAATGATATAAAGAGAAACTAACGCTAACGGTTAGGGATATCATTCACGACCATTTCGTTGATGGTTAGCGCTTCATCGTCGTTGAGAAAGCAGAATGACACAAGGCTAAAACTAATTGATAATTCATCATCGACTTACGACCTGAAAATAGAAGCAATGTCATGCAGTTGTGGGTTGTGTTAGAAATTGGGAATTCCATGTGCTCATGCATGTAGGGGAATACAATAAACATGGGAAATGTTGAAGAGTATGTGAATAATATAATGTCTGTCCAGAATGTTTGGTCAATATATGCACCCGGCATATTAGAATTACCTAAAGAACATGCTTGGAAGTGGCATGCAGGCGACATAGTACTAACTTCGATGACCCAAAGACCGAAGGTTGTTTCAGCCAAGGGCAACAACGAGATTGCGGCCAATACAATAAATCAACACACAACAATTCATTCCCACTCCGCTACAAATAACCTGCAAGTGCATATTGTCATTTAAGTATAAGTATGTTCATTAACAACATGTGTTCCCAAGTTTATTTTACAGATGAAAATTTAACTAAGTTCTTACTCGTTGCAGTGGACACAAGATAATATAGTTAACCACTCTCCTGATCCGAGGGACAACCGGCGGATAATATCCACCACAAGTGATGATAGTATAAGTAAGGTTTATTTTTATAGTACCAAATTATACATAATCAGTCTTCTTCACTTTAATACATTTTTCATCTCTAGTAATACACATTAGTTGACTGAAATGTCCATGTGAGGTGAATCTGTCACCATTATTTTGTTCATAAATCAATTTTTGTTTCCCTACAAGATCATTGTTATAATTTAGGTATTACTAATTGTTCTGCGACTGTCGTGTTTGTCTTTCGTATAAAGAATATTATGACTATTTCTGGTATAAATCATTAACAAAATCATATTTTTATATCCACCACCAGCGATTTATTTCTCTCTATCATTCAGTAGGTATTAAATATTTACTATCATTTCTAAGTAACATTGTTGTGTGTGTGCGTCGTGCATATGTTGTTGGGTACTTAGTCTATTTTTACTACAATCAATAGGTTGAAGGATTGTGCCTCTTAGGGAATATCTGAATTGTCTACAAAATTATTTGAAATTGGCCGGAATTACTTGACAAGCCAAATACAACCATTGACAAACTATAACTTTATTGGTTCATTGATTATCTATCAAATCTCAAATCATTTCCAGTCATTGCCAAAATATTCCTTAGTTTTTTATCTATTACTTTATATAGGCCGTGAGCTTACTGAAATTGCATTCATCACTATCGTAACAATGGCCATCAAAGGCACAAATGAGTAATATTCATTACTACAATATGCTAGAAAAAGTCACCTGCCACTACTACTAAAAAGCTTTTTCCCTTTGCTTGGCATTGCCACGAACATTAAACTATTATGCATCATCAAATGTCGTGCAAGTTATAAATCCAACATACAAGGGCAAAATCTTTTTTCATGTTCGGTTCTATCATTTATGATGGCCATAATACCATGTCTTCCTTTTACTTGGCTATATTAGTCAAGTGCTCATCGATCTTCTCAATAGACCACACTGTGAAATGTGGGTTTGTCTTCCTCACAATACAGACCTGTAAAATATCAAGGAAGTATGAAATGGTCACAACCGCAGTGCTAACTATATACATCCTTATCAAGACTTCGTAATATAAATCTTATCTGCTATGTTATTGCATTATGTAGTGAATTATGCATCAGTCCTATGGCCTTGTATAAACTTATACAGCAACTAATAGAAAGCGACAAAAATTATTTCACTAAATAATATATGCACCTTCGAATAGGCACCACCTTTACTACAATTTAACAAAGCTCACTGATAGGGCAATAATTTTTCATGTCCCATTTCTAGCAAGCAAATGTAGATCAACAAAAAGAAAAAAAAATCAAAATATTCCAACATGAGAGGGGACATTTAATGCCGCAATCTCATAAATCTTTAATTCCTGAAGCAAAACTAGTACTATCGTGGAAATCGTAGGCAGTCAGTTTCTCACTCATCTCGTCAATGGACAACACTCTAAATTTTACATACTCCTTCCTGACCACATTAACCTATAAAATATGTTTTAGTTGCATGAAATGGTTACTCAGTCTGACAAAATTCGAAACACCTTTTGCAAAGATTCATAACAGTAATATTATTCGCGTTTACGCGCATCACCACCATCGCTAGGTCATCATCGGCTTCCTTTTTAATTTAGTCCACCTGCGGATTCTAAGGATCTCATTTCAGCGCCAATACAGATCTACAAATAGATCTAATTCCATGCGACATTGATTTCAAACCCTAACAGCATATTTGGAGCCAATGGAATGCCCTTTTTTTTCTTTATCATTAAATAAAAAAAAAACAACTTGCTCCAACGGTTGTAATTGCAGCTTCAAATCGTCAAAAATTAATTTAAGCCATTAGATCAAACTCTGAATCATCCAATGATTAGATTGGATAAGGATAAAAATTGTGGTACCATACAACAGTTGCAACATAGGTGGACCCTCATCATTAACAAGATCATAGCCAAAACCAAAAAACACCAAAGAACGAACAAAACAAGTCTCTAGTTGCGGGATTAAAAAGAGTGATATCTTCAACAGAATTATATAAAGCAAACAATCAATTGCATGAACCAAATAATCCAGGTGTAGTATCATCACAAGTCCAAATGCTTTCTGGGAAGATTTTTTAATTAAAATTAAGGCCCACGGGACAGTCTAACCTCGGTCCATGTGGTATGGCATTGGCCGTGCTGGGGCTTGAATTTTTTTACCATGCTGCCCATCTGAACCGTTCCTTTTAACAGGCCATTTTTATGTGGGGATCGATCTATTGGCCATCTCTAATTTGAATTAGAAAAAAGTAGTGTTTTTAACTCTACAAATATGAAAAAAAAACTAATTTAGTTTAATTGCTAAAGCTAAATGAGGATTGCTAAGGATAGTCGCTAATAAGGGCGACTGTGTCAATCGCTAGTTTCTCTTCTCGCCACGTGTCCTATTGTTTTAATATTTGTGTAATTTTAACACATTAAAAACCCCAAGGTAAATGCATCAATAATAAAATATTGATGGTTTTTAATTTTATTTTAACATTATTATCTTCATGCTAAAGGAATTTACCTTAATATCCTCATCATCTCCCTCTTTACAAGTTTTTTTCTTCTTTTTCCCCTGTCCATTGCAACTTCTTCAATTTTTTTCATCAATTTCTTTTCTAACCTGGGGAAGCGAGGTTAGTGATAGATGATTGAATGGAGGATTTTGCATTAGACTCACAGGAAATTCAATCCTCATTTGGGTGAATAGTCTTCTTTTTAAAAAATTAAAATTTACAAATATTTTATTTAAAAAATAACAAAATTATCTTAATCATATAGATATGACCATGTACACCCCAAAAAAATACCATATCAGAATTTTTTATTTTTCTATACCTTAAAAAATAAAAAAGAAAGAAAAGAAATTGGTAAAAAAATTAAAGAATAAGTTGCAGTGGGCAGGAGAAAAAGAAGAAAAAAAACTTGGAGAGAGGGAGAGGACGAGGATATTAAGTGTTTAAGGGGAATTACGGGTACAAACATGGGCCAATGAACTATGACGCATGGCATTACTAAGGTCAAATCAGTAAAACCAGACAGCTAGATCAAGAAGGCAAGGAAGCTTAAGCCAAGCTAGGAGATAAACTTCCCCTTGGGGAGGACAGCTTTCGTTAAAACATATGCAATTGAGGGCAAAGTCGAAATCCACGTCCTCCACGTCCTTGGTGATTAAGGTCACACGTTAACAGTACGTGGCTTCACATACCAAATCGAAAATATCTTGCTTTTGCTAAATACAAGGAACCAATAAGGGAAAGAAAGCTAAAAAGGGGGAATAAAAGAGTTGCCACCTCAGTTGTCCCCCGCAATGGTTCAAAAACTAGCGGGACCACTAGCTGGAGGAAAGACCACATGTAGAAAGCAAAGAGCAAGAGGGTGGCTATTGGTTTTTTTGTCTCCCTTGCTTGAACACATCACCATCTTGGGCCCACAGTTACAATCTCCAAAATACCCTCACTAAGGGAAAGAAATCAAATCAGCTAGCGCCATGTGTCTGGAATTACGAAAAGACCCTCAGGTACACTCCTAAAATGGTTAAGACACACTCTCCAACGGTAAGCAACTTTGATTTAGCCAAAAATATTGCTCTCATCTTCTTCCTTAGAGGGGTAAAAGCTCGTTTAGTCCCTATATTTTGAAGTTAGTACTCGTTTAGTCTCTATATTTTTAAAAATACCTCAAACCATCCCTACCATTAAATTATTGACACTTTTACCATTATCTTTTGTTCCTTTTAACTTATTTTTATAATATTGCCCTATTATAATAATTTTTTAGACATTATTAAAAAGAAAAAAAATAACCCTATTATAATAATTTTTTTAGACATTATTAAAAAGAAAAAAATAAATTACCACTTTAACACCAAAAAATAAAATAAAATAAAATAATATATATTAATTTTTGTGGAACACACTCTTGAGTTAAAATATTAATTTTTCTAAAAAAATTGATAATGTAATTTTTTACGATATTAATTTTTTAGACATACGTGAGCTTCCACAAAAATTAATATATACCTTTTTTGTTTTTATTTTATTTTTGAGTTTAATTTGATAATTTAATTTTTTATTAATATCCAAAAAAGAAACATTATTGTAAAAATGTAATATTGTAAAAGCAAGTTAAAAATAAAAAAAAATAATGGCATAAGTGTCAATATTTAGTAGCAGGGACGTTTTGAGGTGTTTTTAAAAATACAGGGACTAAATGGACACTAACCTCATAATATAGGGACTAAACAAGATTTTACCCTCCTTAGAGGATATATAAAGTATTTTCACCATTTTTATCAGTTTCAAGGTCCATTTTCGACCTTGAGGCAATCCCGTATTGTTCAAAATCTTACTTGAGCGTCCGAGTGTAGTTGCCAGCCACTACCGGCTCCACCTCTAATGTCCGTGTGTGCTCTGATTTACAAGATACATCAAGCTTGAGTTGTGGTGGTTCTTAGTCTCATTTTAATACATTTTTTCTCCTTTTACCGTCAAACACACAACCCTTGCAACACCTCAAAATATAACAAGGCAGCCTCTCTCCTTTCAATATCCATCCTTTCTCACTATTTTTATTGTTTTATTTGGGGTCATCCAAAATCCCACTAAAACATTAAGGTAAATTCTCTCAGCATAAAGATTATATTAAAATTAAATTAAAAATTATTAATATTTCAGTATTGATTTAAAATTACAATATATCAAAATAATGGAACATGTGGCAAGAGAAGAAACCAGCAACTAACACAATCACCCTTGTGGGCGACCGTCGCTAGCACTCGTCAAGCTATATTCATCCGTTTATACTATTGTTTTCAATTCAATTTCATTTGGTCGGTTGTCTGTCGTTTTAAATTCAAATTTTGGAAAAATTTATTGGCTTATATCTACACCCTCTGCTCAAGAAAAATTGTCGGCTTGTAAATAAAATTATAGTGCTTTTAAGCATCAGTACTAACCTAATACAAGAGATTTTAAAACAGAGTGATTTTTATGTTTATTTAGTGGAATATTTAATTTATATTCCAACTGTCACTAATTAAAATTTATTATTTAAATTAAAAATAAAAAATTAATAATTATTTATTACTTTAGCCAACTAATATCATTCGGCCTGTTTTTTTCCGGAAAAATGTTTTTTAGACAAATATATAAAAAAGATTGAATGAACAAATATCGTTTGTTCGTTACGCACTCAAAAACAGAAGAAAATCAAAGTGAATAGAACAATCCGAGTAGCAACATTGAGCGTCCAGTTCGCCAATAGTAGACCGCCACGTCAATTTCGGACCCACGTAAAACTCACTCGAGGTTATGACACGTCGCCTCCCTTCTCGTCTCCTCGTCGTACCGAACATTAAATACAAGTAAACAACCATAAAATAAAAAACAAAAGCCCTAAATCCCTACAATTCTTGCAGTTCCTCTTTTAATCTCTCCCGCCATTTTCACCCAGAAAGAAAGATCAGAAAAATATCTCGTCCGTTCAATTCCCTCCGGAGCTTTCACAATTGATAAGGTGCACACCTTCTTAACAAACTGAATTTTGCCCACTCTCTACTTACCAAAAATAAATAAATAAAATCAAATTTCAAATCGTTCAATTATTTGGTAATTGCTGTTCGTTTTGAAGTACTTTACGTGCATTATAAGCATCAGTTAGTGTTAATATTGTTTAATTAATTAATTTTGAATTGGTGTTTATGTTTAATTATTTGAGTATGCTGCCTGGAAGTCGTGCCTACATTTTAAGAATTTTTAAGAAGTTGAGATTATATATATATTAGTGGATCAATTTTGATATTGTTACATGTATGCAATGCTTAGTCCTGATGGAGTTAGTGAATTTGAAGTGTAATGCCGTGTCAATTATATGTTCTTCGAAGCATATGGAATCTAAGACTAACAATATCTGTGGTGATTAACTTGGTGGGCTTGGCATTTTTTGTTAAAATTTTTCAGTGAACGTTTGGAAGAACTTTTAGGGTAGGTGCCATTTTTACGTTTCCAAGTCCCAGAGAATGAACAACTTTTAGTTCTTAATGTTTGTTTCTCTCACATGCTTTTCCGCCTTTTCTTTATTGGAATGAAGGTTGATGGATAGTTGTGAAGCTGACATGTCAAGTCAATTACCTGAAGAGGATGGTAAAAATGAACTTCAAATGTCACTGAGGATGGACGTGGATGAGGGACAGGGACGTGAAAACTCTAAAGATTCCTCTGTTGGAAAAAGCAGTGAAAGTACTAATACTGAGTGCAATTGTCAGAGCCCAAGTGCTTCTTCTATTAACAAAAGCCTGATGGAAATTCATGGAGAGGAGTATCAAACTCTTGGAATTTCCTCTGCTTACAAGTGTGAGACGGAGGTTGTCGATGGGGAGGGGGAGTCTCACACTTCTGAAGTTTCCTCTTCTGATGTATTTGGGGGTGGGGTTGTTGTAAAAGATGAGGAAGTGACATACGTGATACCAACTGTTGGCATGGAGTTTGAAACGGAAGATCATGCATATAAGTGCTATAGCAGATATGCTGTGTTGGAAGGATTCAGCATTAGGAAAGATTTTGTGAATAAAAGTCGGATAAATGGCGTAGTAGTGTCCAGGAGATACACTTGTTACAGGCAAGGGTATCGGCCTACCAAACATAGTGCAAATTTGAGGAAACCCCGGCAGGAGACAAGAACTGGTTGCTTGGCACATATGACTATTGCACGCCAACCTAATGGAATGTTCCAGGTCACCCATTTTGAAACAAAGCACAATCATGAGTTTGTAACCCAAAGTACAGCTTACATGTTGCCATCACAGAAGAGATTATCCTTTGCTCAAGCAGTTGAAGCTGACTTATCCAATAGTTCTAGGATGGATGGCATTCCAAAACTTGGAATGGGTTTTGATTCAGAAGATCATGCATATGAGTATTATAATGCATATGCTGGACGGCTTGGTTTCAGTGTTCGAAAAGATTATGTAAATAGGAGTAAGATAGATGGTGCTGTGGCATCTAGGAGATTCACTTGTTTTAGAGAAGGTTTTCGGCAGAAAGACAAGCGGGATTTGAATGTGAAGAGATCTCAAAAGGAAACAAGAATTGGTTGTTTAGCTCAGCTGGTAGTCTCTCGTCAAGCTGATGGTAAATACCGTGTCACTCATTTTGAAGAAAAGCACAATCATGAGCTTGTAGCTGCTTGTCGAGTGCCCATGTTGAGATCACAAAAGAGATTAGCTGGGTCTCAAGTTGTTGAAGGCAATGTGCAAGATGTTTCTGAGAATCAGCCAAAATCAACCTCAGAGTTATCTCAGAACTTAGCTGGAAATGAGCTGGGATATAATCCTATTGATTATAAAAGTAAACTTTCTTCCAAACGTACAAGAGAAATGAAAGAGGGAGAAGTAGAAAGGATACAGCAATACTTTAAAAGTAAGCAATTAAAAAATCCATCTTTCATCTATACCATGCAACTTGATGCTGAAGATCAAATAACTAATATATTTTGGGCAGATGCAAAAATGTTGGTGGACTATAGTGACTTTGGTGATGTAGTTTTCTTTGACACGACCTACAAACTAATCAAAGATGGTCGACCATTTTGCCCTTTTGTTGGGATGAACCATCATAAGCAAATGGTGATCTTTGGTGCTTCACTTCTCTATGATGACTCTGCTGAATCTTTTAAGTGGTTGTTTCGAACTTTCATTGAGGTAATGTCTGGGAAGAAGCCAAAGACAATCCTCACTGATCAAGATGCAGTACTGGTTGAAGCAATCGATTTGGCATTGCCGGAAATGGATCACCGAATATGTGTTTGGCACGTATACCAAAAAGTACTCAAACAGTTCAACCACCTGTTTGTGGGCTCAGATTCTTTTGTAAATGATTTATTTAGTTGCATCTTTGACCATGAAGAGGAAGAGGACTTCATCAAAGCATGGAAGGTTATGCTGGATGCATATGGCCTTTGGGAAAATGAGTGGTTGAACGAGATATTTAAAGATAGAGAGGAGTGGGCCATAGCATACAGAAAGAATATATTTTGTGCTGACATCAGAACTGTTCATCTTCGTGAATATTTTACTTGTAATTTGCGGAAGCATCTAAGGTCTGACTCTGATGTGATATCCTTTTTCAAGCATCTTGGGAAAATGGTGAATGATTGGCACTACAAAGAATTAGAAGCTAATTACAATATGAGCCAACACATGCCCAGACTAATTGGGGATGTGATTCTTTTGAAGCATGCAAGGGGTATATACACACCAAACATATTTGAATTGTTTCAACAAGAATACGAAGCATCTCTGAATATTGTAGTTAACCAATGTACTGAGAATGGATCACTGTTTGAGTATAAAGTGAGCATATATGGGCAACTAAGAGAGTATGCGGTAACTTATAATTTGTTTGATGAGACAGTTATGTGCAACTGTATGAAATATGAGTTCATGGGAGTTTTGTGCAGTCATGCGCTGAAAGTGCTTGACTATAGGAATATCAAGCTGCTCCCCAGCCACTGCATCTTGAAGAGGTGGACAAGAGACGCAAGGGTTTGAAATACTAGGCACGTATTTAGGTTTACATCATTAGAGTGACCGTTGGTTGGCTTATGAGAACTGATAATAAGATCTCCCATATCATTTTGAAAGGATGTTACACGTGGATGCTGCAACTGTTGAAGCATTTCAGTATCTTGTACAGAGATACTAGTATGGTGAGTTACTTTGTAATTACATATGTAGTGCACCTTTTTTATTACCATGTTTGACTTGTAGCTAGGTGGTGTGAAAAAGAGCTGAATCATTCTCTCTTTCTCAGATAAAGGCTTAACGCTACCATTTTTCATCAACATTTAGTTGGATTTGCAGAGAGTATGATTCTTAATGGTAGCATACAGTGGATGCTGCAGATTATATGTAGTTGTTCCGTGAATGCTTCCTTAAGAAATATGATCTGTCTTTACCTAATTGTCTATTGTAATGACTTCCCTCATTTTTGTGTTCCTGGTTTTGTGGATGACTTGTTCCCTTGTGCATAAGTTACTTGGCAATATGTCCAGTTTGGCATGTATTTATGGAGGTGTTCGTTCACATAATTTATGTTTCTGATTTCTAAGCTTTCAATTTTTCTGTGGCTCAATCTTTTCTTGCGATCAATTTCTTTAGTGAATAAGTTTTCTTGAAAAGAGAATAGTATTTAATGGTAGCATACAGTGGATACTGCAGATTATATGTTGTTGTTCAGTGAATGCTTCCTTAAGAAATATGATCTGTCTTTACCTAGTTGTCTATTGTAATGAATTCCCTCATTTTTTGTGTTACTGGTTTTGTGGATGACTTGTTCCCTTGTGCATAAGTTATCTTGGCAATATGTCCAGTTTGGCATGTATTTATGTAGGCGTTCATTCACATAATTTATGTTTCTGATTTCTGAGCTTTCAGTTTTTCTTTGGCTCAGTCTTTTCTTGCGATCGATTTCTTTAGTGAATAGGTTTTCTGGAAAAGAGAATAGTATTTATTTGTGTTCGGTTGTTTTCAATTTCAAATAAAAGTGGTGGTTTTTCCAACAATTGCAATGCAATCAAGTAATTACACTTTCTACATATGCAACTAATTTGCTTAGACATTTTTTATTTTTCTTTTCCCTTTTTCCCCTTCAAATCCAAATGGAATCGTTCCTTTTGCCTGTTTGAATAAAACTGTAACAGTTCTGCTTGTATCACATCAGAGGTAGGATGTAATTACATTCTAAAATTTGAGCCTTTTTGTGCAACAGACAAGTCAATCCATGATAGGCTCACCTCAACACTTTGGTTATTTTTGACCTTTTGTGATTTGGCTGACACAAAGGTTTTGAATTGTGAATTTTACCATTCCCATTTCAACTTGGTTAACCATAGCATGTATCAAATGCTCATAAGTTCTAGGAGGCCAACATTATCATATTTTGAGGAATGAAAGAATTTTTTACAATATCTTGGGTCCATAGAACACTAACTAAAGATAGGAACTCTGCATACAAGCATAATTTGCTACAATTCCAAGCAGATGGTCTCATTCCCTAACAAATTTCATTTTGTTATGCAGATCCATCATGCAGAAAACTCAATTTAATGCATTTGGCAGCCAATGTTGCTTGACAATATTTTTCTGTCCACAGAAACTTAGATGCGACACTTCGTAGATTGGTACTCATGCTGAATATTTGGAGACTTATTCTCATGAGTAATCTTTGTTGGTCTTGAAGCAAGAGAACGAGTTGAAGCGTGACTTTTCTTTTCAAGGACATGATCAGAACCAATGTGCTTAGTTGGAGGCCTCTGACGAGGTGTGGATGGTTTTGTCTGGAAAGTACTTGCTGTGAGTTTTGGTGACTGAGGACGTGTCGGAGGATCCTACAAGAAACAAGAGAAAAGAAAATTTTTCATCGTGACATCTGCTGATCAAAATGCAAAACTTGGGGAAGATTATAAAACGCTTTACATTTGTAGAGTGATTGTAAGCAAAATATCTGGGGAAAGTAAGAAGAAAAGATGTTGCGACTGTGCCAGAATCATTGATGAAGAATGCTTCCCATCTATAATTTCCTAGAGAGGTCAAGTAACACAAGTTCTTTTCTAAGACAATGGATTTGCACAAATGAAGAATTCTGCATTGACCGTGCTGCTTATACACTTTCTAATTTCATTCTTAGAACTTGTTGCAGGTGCACTCTGGATCCTGGCGATATTTATGCTACTAGATTTGACATAACAGCACCATATAAGAATACCGGAGAGGTCTGTAAAATGAAATGACAGAAGGTACCTTATTCGTCTGACTCTTTGGTATTGCTCTTTCTTTATAAAAATCTGGCAGAGGCCTGGCCTTAAAGCATAGGGTTTGACGCAGTTTTCTGATTTCTGTTTCTGCTTTCTCCTGCTCAAGTGAATCAAATTGTTATGTTTAATTTTAGTGAAACTACATCCATAATCTTCATTGATACATGATGTAGGTGAGAGAAACTTTTCAGAAGATGAAAGGGATGCTCGGAAACAGTGTACAACCTTGAGCGTTACCTGCTTCTGCAATTTTTGTATTTGATTGGCGTTGAATTTCTCTTCAAGCTTCTGAATGGAGGAAAAATCACAAACAGAACAAATATTTAACCACACATAATTTGAGGCACCAATGAAATACAATAAATGATTGAGAATGAAATCAAATTGTGGCAATCCTTGCCTCCTTTCTTCTTGCAGCTCTTTCTTCTGTCCTTAAGCGGAAAGGTGTAAATGAATTTGGGGATTGCAATTTGTTTCTGCAGGCACTCAAAAACTTTGAACAACTGGCATGAAAAAACAATAATCAGGACTTGGAAGTCCTTTTGAAGCAAGAGGCATATGCCATTTTTTCGAACTCACAGGACAATTGCTTATAATTATTTCTTTTGTTAGTATCATTATCGCATGCGTGATCTGTTATTATTAAAGCCGTACAGTTTTATGTCACTAGTTAACATTTTACATTACAACTCATAATTACCGGTTTCATTTGTTGATATAACAAATATGAATGTAAGAAGAACTTCTTACTCTGTCGGAAGGAAGTTCCACCTAGCTCGAACTGTTTTGCTTCCCATATTTGAATCATGAGGGGTTCCATCCCTGCAATTTATACATATAAATCAACACATTTAAGAAATCTATATCTTCACCGACTTGAAAACTAGCAACCCCCATATTTCATTTTCCCCTTTTGGTATGAGAACGGCCAGATAGATACCTTCTGTTTTCTGACCAAGGGGTGGCTAAGGGATGCTTTGGTGCACCATTCACAGATGCCTGCGACTCAAAACACAACATTTTTAGCATGCATGTGCAGAAAATGTTATAATGCAGGCTGCAAAGCATGGAAGAAGAGAAGTAGGCACCGCAGTAGGAGTCATTAATGGAGTTGAGCAATCTTTAGATGCTTTGGAATTGGAACCCATAACTTTGGAACCATCAATCTTCCGGACGATTGTTGAAGTCAATCTATTGATTTCTCTAGCTGGGGTGAGATAAATGGACTTGTGAATTGATTTTGGAGTTGATCTCTTGTTATCAGCAAAGTCTATTGCAGATTTCTTCTTGATTGGAGTGGCATTGATTTCCTTCGTGGACTGTAATGGAGCTGTCGGTTTGGCCGGAGTAGATGGCGTCTTAGTTGCTCTACCAAAATTTAAGGACTTTGAGGAAGAGAAAGACGGTTTCTTCTTGCTCATCGACGCCCTATCATCTTGATTGGAATTGGAACTCTGCTATAACCAAAAAATAGAAAAATTTTAGCACAATAATGACATTTGAAAATAGAACCCAGAAAAGAATCATGGGGTGTTGGTCAACATGGTTACCTTTAACCGAGGCTTCTGCATTTGATTTGTCCCACTAAGCTTCGAATCTTTGGCCTCCCTTTTACTATCAACCACCACCACCCTCTCCAGCTGATTTATCGATTCAGTCTTCTCACAGTTCTCCGTTTCTTTTACTACATCCGCACTTCTCTGTCCAAGAACATTGTTGCTTTCAGATTCATGCACTGAAATGGTAGCTGCTTCTTGTTCTTCAACAGCTATCAGCTGTGAATCTTGGGCCGTAACATTCTGAACTTCGCCTTCAGGTTGTGATTCTCCAGCAAGATTGTTGTTTGATGCATCTTGTGCTTGTTCGAGCAAAGCAGCAGCTTTCTTTCTTGCAGCAAGTTCCTTGTAGTGAGCTTCAAAGAAAGCTTTCTTCTGGGCAACTGATCCAGGGCGCGAGTACCTCTCAGCCTCTTCGACATACTTGTTATGAGAAGAGAAAGATGACCATTTTTCCCAAGCCAATGACTCTGACATAAACCTCCCAAAAGAAACTGACTGTCCAAGTGCATGAATTGGGTTCCCCTCCTGTAACAAAAATATTTAGCACAAACTGAACCTTTTGGCAAAACCTCCAAAACCCATCTGGCATTTCTATGAATTATGGGTGTACCCAATTCTTAAAGAAGTGGTTAAAAGCTCATAATAATTTAGTTTCAAGATCTTACCTCTTTGGCTTCATTAGGAAAGCCAGACACATAAGAGAATGGTTGTTGCACTTGCATTTGCATGAGACAAGTTGACTCTCCCATAGTGTTGCAATTCTTTGAAATTGAAACCTCAAAAATTTTCTAACTTTGGACTCTCTCGTTCTGTAACTACAACATGTTTCTAGTGTTTCCCACTTGGAAACGTTCAAAAAAATTTGAAATTTAAATGCCAAAAAGCAAATGGTCCCTGTGGCGAAAAAGAAAATAACAAAAATAAAGGAAAGCACCACGGCAAGCCATTTACAGCACAAGGCAGATGATAAAAAAGTTAAAAGTTTCGTGCAAATCCTTTAATTTTATTATTTCTAAGTGGGCTCACACCCCCACTTTTAATTGGAAGACTTGCATTCATTTTCGGACCCTTTTGGGGCCCACTCGTTGAAATTGATGAATGTTGATTTGCTTTAACGTCCATTTGGTTGATTAATTTGAATTTGAAGACCCAACTCATCCCTCCAGACAAAGAAATTGAAAATCCGTTTGCATGTTGCATTGTTGTTGACAACAGAAGCAATTGGAAATTAAGGTTACTGAGTTTTGGGACGTGACGGAATTTGGATTTTGAAAGGGAGAGAGGGAGCGTTTTTGGAAGCATTAACTAATAGTAGATTTGAAGGAAAGCAGTTGGGATTTAACAAGATGAACAACCGGTTGTTGCAATTCTAACATCAATCGACAAAGCTAATGCTGATGGTAAGTTATAGGATGTGGACACAAGGAACAATTTCATGGCTTTTAATGTCATGAGACCATGGTTTTTGTGAAGTATTAAGAATATTTAATGAGATTCATCGTTGAGATTTTGAAATTCACTGACTAAATATTGAGAAAACTAAATATAAAATGTACTATTGCATTTAAAAACTAATGCTAAATGAATCAACTAAATGTTAAAAGAAATATATTATTATTATTATTATTATTATTATTATTTGAATAAAAAAAGAAAATTATATAAAACTTTTGATTTCCACAATCAAATTTGAAAATAGAAACTGCTGTTTATGTTAGATGGATGAAAAATCAGTTCCATGTTAACATTTATTATAAATAGGGAAGTAAACTTCCAGTTGTGGAATAATATATTTAATAATAAAAAATAACGAATGAAGCCAATCCGTTCTAGTCTAGGTGGTTAGGATATTCGGCTCTCACCCGAAAGACCTGGTTCAAGTCCCGGCAACGGAAACCTTATTTTGTTTTTCTCTTTTTTTAATTTTTGATACGCCAATGATTGCTAAAAAAACAATCTGAAAAAATCAATCCAAAGAACGCACAGGAGTTTAATTACAACAATTCAAACAAGAAGCAATTTTATTTTATTTTTTTGTTTCTTCTATTACACTCTGCAAGATCACAAGTAGCAACCATCTGAAGTTGAAAAAAAAATAAAAAAGGGTTTTCTCCTTGTGCCCATGACACATCTCTACTATTGGTTTTATTCATTGCAGTACAATATATATCAAAAGCTGAAAATGGATCACGAAAACATATAATAAGAATTCCCAGAACTGAATTTGACCCGGTAAGTATGTTAAAATTTGAAGTCTTGCCTTGCAGCAGGAGCTTGAAAGCCGAATTTTGCAGGAAAAACAATTGCACTGTCAAGCAATGCACCTATTTACTGCAAGAGTAAAGATTTCCTTGACTTTTCACCCGTGTGATGTTTGCCTTCAGACTGTTAAAAGCTGGAATGTATGACAATCTAACTGAGTATAGCATTTTTCTAGTAGGATCTCTGTTATAAAGATAGTTCAGCATTCTTGAGATGCCTATCACGTCCATTCATATCCAAGAATCCCGAATAAGAAGATCTTCTCTTGCTTCTGTAGCTTTTACTTCGTGGTCCCTTCCCTTTACAACCAGAAAATAACACGAACATGACTAACAAGAAACCCAAGCCACAAAATGCCCATATTGCGATAACCCAGAACCTCAAAGAACTGAATAGCCCATCTTTTTCAGCAGGCACAGATGATTCCATTGAATGATTCCTTGGCATACTGACAGCGTGATGAATTTGATTAACTATGCCAAATTTCCTGTGATTTACAACTTCCTCTGTCATATCTGAAATTGATTTGGATAAGGAACTGGGGTCAGGGCAGTTCCTCCTTTTATGATGTAACCGCAATGCTTCATTAAGTTTCTTTGCACATTCTATGCTAAGCAGGTCTCGCTGCAGGATGTTCTTATCACTCCTGTCAAGTGTTGAAGGATCAGGTGGTTCTGGAAACTGAGCCCAGCATTTGTTGACCATATCAGCATCTCTCCAATTTGCCTTATCAAAGCTCCAATTCCCAACTGAAAATTCCAACCCATAGTGGAAAACTCTGTATTTGACACCAGGTTCAGGGATATATCCCGGGTAAATCAATATCTTCCTGTTTATGATATGCCGAAGTTTCAACTGCAAAACAAAGGACGAGACTCATAAATTCATTATTCTGACTGAAATAGCGCTAATACACATTACCACGGCTGAAAAAAGGGAACATCAATAACACTTCAAGGAGTTCCTATTCTCTGAAGACCAATTTAGAGAGCATCAAATCAATATTTGAGTATTAAACTGAAGCCTAGTCAGTTCATCAGTCGTTTCTTAGAACACTACTATAATTAATTTCTCAACCGCATAACAACTCTGTCTCTACAATTCTAAAATAGCATAATCTAAATGTGGATCAATTCACAAAAATTAAAATACCTCTGCTGCCCCAAATGAGTAACCATACATCTCGCTAATCCATCCAGATTCATATACATCTCCAGTGATATTTCTGGAATAATGAGCTTTGTCTGCACGAACCTCCTCAGTTTTATGCAACCATAGCATTGCAAATTTACGGAGATCGTCTATATGCATGATGATTACACCCCCAACCTTGTCACAAGCATCAGGATGGCGAGTATGGAGTTTCGCAAGCTCATTGTTGCAACCAATTAGGTAGCTGACAAGCATAAATAAAAAAATTAGTTTTGGACAAGATTACCAGTACATAAAAACATGTTAAGTAGGGAAGGGAGGGGAATTCATAATGCAACCACATATCGAATCATAGATGCATTCAACAAACCAAAACAAGATATTCATCTCTGTCTTACTCGTAGGGTGTTGAAACTGGCCGTCCACGTTCTGCTTTGTACTCCCATGGTGTAATTGGACCTCTCATAATCATGTCAGCATCAAGAATAACAATAAACTCTGCATCAGTATCTGCATGATTAAGCCAGTGAAGGACCGCAGCAGGTTTATTAATTGCTGGATACCTGACAAGTAATAAACAAATATTCTCAGCTTTCGGTTCTTCATGCTGACATTCACTTCTCTTAACCTTTTCTCTCTCTTTCGGGTTTTGGTCATGGTGCAGGAAGGGGAGAAAATCAGTCAATTACACTACCAAAAACTACAAGGAAAAGATCTTTAAAATTTAATGTTATACGACTTCAATGCCAGAACTTCCAAGTAGAGTTCTAAACAGATGCCTGTCCTGTACTAATATTTAACATTTGCACAATAAGTGGCTGCTCTCAAGATTCAAACTTGTGTAATGCACTTGTCTGCCAAATTTTAGGCTATTCTAGAGAACATGTCTCCAAAGTTCATTTCAATTTAGTTTCAGAATAACACTGCAAGTTAATTATAATCTTAGATTAAACACTGGTGAGAGATCGAATTCCATGACAAACCTAAAGGGTTTCTTACAAAACATGTTACAATTTGCTAAGAGAGAAGGTTCAAATGACTCATTCAAAGATCTAACAAACAGAGGGAATGACAAAGAGAAAACAAGCTACACCAGGCCACAGGGTAGTTCATAATTTCACTTTCATGTGTATGAAGTTGCCAACTACAGAGGAATCAAAGGAAGGAAACTATACAGGATATACTTCAATCAGCAGTTAGGCTAGAGAACGGGATATTGTTTACTAGACCCAAATGAGAATCAACCTCAAGTCACTGAGATATAAAGGCCTCTTATTTAGAGGTTACCTACAATCTACAACTAGGAAATAAGTTCTAGAAGTGAGACCTTCAAGAGTTAGTACCACTGCCTAATTTCACTCACACCCAATAAGCACCTTTTCTTTACCTGAATAATGCCACAGATGAACACTAAAGACTTGATGGCAATAATGTGAAACAGGTGTGTAAATTTCATGGCTAAATGAAACCCAAAAAGTTTAAGAACCAATCTACTACAAGTAAAAAGGAGAAAAAGAAAAACATAGAATTACCAATCGCCTGTAAGTGGATGTTGGCTCATGGAAGGGACATAATGGGTGGGAGCCAGATCATGGCCTTCATATTTCTTTAAATCTTCATCTGTACAGCTGAGAAGTCGTGTAATATTTCCAGGCTGGCCACTTAGGTGAAAACTGTGAACTAGCCCTACAGTCTGCCAATCAAAGTAAGGGGTACATTCTGTAGAAAAAATGGTATGAATTTTTGGATAAGGTCTCCGAGGTTCGCCAATGGCCTGCTGTTGTCCAGCTGCCTTAGCTAGTATATTAAGATGATTTAGAAGCTTTGGTCGAGTTAGTTCAGCAAAAGATTTGCTCTTTAAAAAGCTCAAGTACCTCGACCACTTTGGCTTAGGGCATCCATTTGCTGTATGTTGTAACAGCAGACCCTCATTTATAGTGTTGATGCACTCTATATTTAAAAATAGGGCTCTCCTTTGGTTTGGATCAGGTTCCATCTCTTTTACCTGCAGACAAAATATATATTAAGCATCTATTACCAACTATAATCATCTTGAATGCAATTTCTAACAGATATTAACTTCAATATATTAGTGAAAAGACCTTATAGTCTGGGGCTCAGTTTTTGTTCACAATACATGGCGTAATTTCTTTCTAGGTTCATATACCTCTCTAGGATAAGGAGGTTCAGGAAAGAGCCGGCCACAGTCATAGACAATATTATCTTCATGGTGTTCTAATTTACTGAAAGACCAATTTCCCACTCTAAATGGCAAACCATAGTGAAGAAGAATAGGCTCAACACCCTCTCGTGGAATATACCCAGGATAAATCATCAAGTCATCATTGATCTTATGCCGAAGTCCAACCTGAAAAATGAAAGAAAAGAATTAAATAACCAGGAAGAAAGAAGGAAAGCAAAAAGATTACGAAAGAATGTTATTGGCTGCAGGAAACAAATTAACTGACTTACTTCTGCTGCGCCAAATGAGTAACCATACATCTCACTAATCCACCCTGAAGCATAGATGTCACCTGTAATGTTGGTTGCCCAGTGAGCTCTATCTTCACGCACTTCTTCTGTCTTTGAAAGCCACAATGGTGCCAGTGCTCGAAGATCATCTATGTGCATGGCTAAAAGCCCACCAACCTTGTCACAGAGTTCTGGGTGCTTTGTATGCAATTTAGCCAGAATATTATTGCATCCAATCAGATACCTGAAAAGGCAATGAGTTGTATGAATAAATACTGATAGCTTCAGAAAAAAAAAAAACAAGAAGAAAAAAATGAAAATTCTATGCAAAGCATATTTAGTGCTAGCAATTATCCAAGTACAATCAGCAAGCCACCGTTTACTCCACAAAATTCTCAAGGGAAGGTTCCAATACATCAACCAAATTGAGGCGAAAACCAGAATTCTTATGTTGCTGTATTATAAAGAAGAACCTCACCATTTGTAAGAAAAAGAAAACTGAAACTATAAATGTAAGATATATTTATTGCTAGTACTAGACAAGATAAAGCTACCAAGTACCATTTAGCCTCAAGAATGTCTCACAGGAGGTTCCAGTACAACATCCAAAGGAGAGAGAGAGACAAAACCTGAATTATCATAAGTTTATGTTCTGAAAAAACTTTCCAATTCCTGGCGAACGATGGAAATTATAAGCAGGATATACCTAGTGCTACCAGTAGATGAGGTACAACTGAAAATCCCAAATTAGCTTAATGATAATCTGAAAGGAAGCGTCCAATAAATCAACCAAAAATAGAAGAGAAAACTCTTCAAGTTCTGAATCCTCATCAGATCATGTTCAATAGTGTGCTTCACCAAGGATACAGTCAGTGTATCACTTAAATATACAAAATGAAAAGTCAAGTACAAACATTACTATCAAAACATCTCTGGTCAGTCACTCATTTTTGTATCTGATGCAGAGCTAAACTAAAAAGCGTCTCACAGGTACTGAATGTTTAATTTGTTTGTCAAGAGAAAATACTCAGGTTTGACAATGAATAAGTAAAATTTTCAAATGAATGTTAATACCCATATAATGCCGCTACTGGTCTGCCTTTCTCTGCACCAAGTTCCCAAGGTATAATTGGACCCCGTATAATCATGTCTGCATCCAGAATTACCACCCAATCAACATTCTCAGCATCTTTACTGTGTTTGAGCCAGTGAACAATTCCAGCAGGTTTGTTAATTGCAGGATACCTGCAGAGACCCCCCAAAAAAAAAAGAAAAAAGGTTTACTTTCTTTCTTTCTCACAAGGAATGGAAGCTCCTGGGTCTTAAACTTTTCATTTGGATCTTCAAATTAAATAAATAAAGAAATGTTAAAGAAGAAGACAAAAATAGTCGGTCAGTTGCTTCAGAATTCAGTTCATCTCTAAAGCAATACAACTTTTTTCTAGTTTCTTTCTTATGATTTTCAAGATCCAATGACATTTAAAATGGTCCCTAAAGATAGTTACTAATAAAAACACAACACATACAAATAATGATAGTACAAATGTTAACAAACCAGCAAAGAAGAAAGAAGAAACACACAGACAGACACAGAAGATGAATTATACATTTAGTGGGCACATTGATGATATAATGAGTAGTAAATAGGAAAGAAATATCATTTCTAATGGATTTTCAAAAGAAATGCAGCAGAATAAAAAAAACAAGAAGAGGCTTGCTCTCTACTTATTCACTAAAAGTTCAGAAACAAGAATTTGTAACCTTAGTGAGACACTGCCATCGACTTGTTTGTCAAGTCTTGCCTGTATACTTTCCAAGCAAAGCATGAGGAAAAATGATATGCATCACATAAATGGAGACAATGATCTAAAATCAATTTAATAAAGCTCTGTGAAGCAGAGTAGGGAAGACAAGTTAATTGCCAAAAGAAGAACGGTAACACCTTAAAAGAACTATTGGCTTCCTTTAGCCAATAAATTGATTGCCTATGCCTAATCAAAACAATTGACAATTGTTTTTTTAAAAAGAAAAATAGATTAATTGCCAGATCAAAACCATTGATGGTAAACAGCACAAGCCCAGAAACTAAAATTTCAAGTTATGATCAAACAACAACAACCAAAAGAGAAAAAGAAACAGAGAAGGTACCAGTCACCAGTCTTTGGGTGTCTACTCATGGAGGGCACTTCCATAGTCGGAGCCAAATGCATCCCTTTATATTTCTTCATATCCTCATCCGTACAGCTGAGGAGTCGGGTCACGGGTCCGGGTTGCCCGGCCTTCTTGAAGCTGCGCATTAGCCCCACTGTCTGCCAATCAAAGTAATTCCGACATTCCACCGAGAACAGCGTGTGGATCCTGTAGGGAGCCTCCTGTTTGTGAGGAGGTGTCTGACCCGACCCGAAACAACCTAGAAACGCCAGAATCAGAGCTAAAGACAAGATTTTTTCCATTGAAACTCGAATTTCAGGGGCTGATCTCAAATGGGTATTAGCTCAAAGATCTGAATTTCATCGCCTTGATGAATAAAGCACAAAATTATGATGAAAAGTCAAAGGTTTGATTTTTTTCCTTTGCTCTGGTTTGTTTATAATGCAGCAAGTGAAGTGCTGATAGTGGGAGGGAGCTGCATGAATTAGAAAATATTTTATTTTGATTCTTTTGACATTGTGTCGTTGTGTTTATGATTATGATGAATTAATTGATAACAAAAGATGATGATTAATCAATTAACGAGAATAACATAAAGAAATGAACTTAAAAATGGGAGTTGTTGAACAGCTGGTTCGTAGACACTGTGTCTTGTCCACGAGGAACTTCGGTGCTGACGCGGTCCGATTCTTTTTCTCAAACTATTTTAAACATGGCACTGATGTCGACTTTGAAACGACATCTCTTCGTTGTCGTCTTGAAGTTGCCGATTGCTTCTGTCAAAGTGTCAACCATTACTTGCTACAAATACAAAATAGAAATAATAAAATTAAAATTGAAATTAAAATTAAAATTAAAAACAAGTTGACACGATTAATTTAATTTAATTGAATTGCTGGAGGAAGGAATTCCTTCGTCAGTTCGTTGTTCATTGAATTGATTGCCACGTCATCAGTCGTTAAGCTGCTCTGACGTGGCAAGGTTTCACTGGCAAATACTGGCGCGAACGCGTGGCTGCTTCTCTCGAGATCGAGAAATTAATCCCCCTGCCATTATTGTAATCAGACTTCAAAGATTCTGAAGACACTCTTCAAAGATATCCCAAAATGAAAAAGCGAAGTGGGTCTAAACGGACTGTCGTTTTTCTCTTTCTTTGCCTCCCATTTTCTTCTACTGCTCTACAGCTTACTAAGGTATGTGTATACAGGCCACACTCTCATCGGTCTTTTATTTGTTTATTTTCTGCATTCTTGAGTTCTTATAGTAACGAATTAAACCAATTTCATAGGTTTCATTTGGTCTTATTAATTGGTTCTTTAATCCATTATTTTCTAGGGTTCTTGAGTTCTTGCTGTAAAATTTTAATCTTGCATTCATTTTGATGTTTTATGCAGGATTTCAAAGAATCGGCACCTGGAAGGTAATACATAGATTACATTGTGGAATTCGAGACTGAAATCTGAACTACTTGCTTTGTCGAAATATTGTTTGGTTATATGTTAGTGCAACATATGGTTACTTAAATTTGATTTGATATCTAAATATGAAGCTCAGAAATTTGAAGCAAGTCGAGGAGGATGTTCATGAAGTGCATTGTTCAAGAGAAAGGAGTAGGGCTGCATGGAATATTATTGATGAGGTAATGGAAATTGGTAGAGCTAAATGAGCCAATTTTATAGATATTATGATATGATTTTCTTGGTTTCATAATACGCTTTCAAGGATGTTATTTGGGATTTAATGTTGTGTGCAGTACTTGATGCCTTTTGTGGAGAAGGAACAGTATCTGATTTCACCAAAATGCAGGCTTCATCCTGACAATGATCTGTACAGAGATCAGGAACAGCATAAATTCCATGTGGATGTAGATGAATGGCGATGCGGTTACTGTAAAAAGAAGTTTTATGAGGAGAAATATCTTGATAAGCATTTTGAAAATAGACACTACAATCTGCTGAATGTGGTATGCAGCCTTTGCTTGGATGTTGTTTTTTTTTTTTTTTTGAAGTTATGATGTTGTGTTTAACACAGTTCTACTTCTAAAATTAAGAACTATTGATTTCTTGTTTAAATGGTGTCAACTAAATTTATTCCATCGCATTGGCACTCAGTCTGATATAGTTTAGCTATTCGACAGAATAATTTATGTAGACTGTGTTTATATGAAATTTCATATACAATGAAGTATCCATCTAACATCGCTTCTTCAAGATATGGGTATGTAATTTTGTATATGAATGTTATTTTCGTAATTGAATGTGACATAGGAAAAGATGTCTGAAGTATCTTAAAGTAAAATTTAGGCAAACTGGAAGCATGCTCTTTTCCTCTGTTGTTCAATAATATTTATGAAAGTATTCGAAGACAGGGGATCGTAGGACGCATCTTATAGCTTGTCAATTTATACCCAGAAAAAAAGGGGGGAAAACTTCAGCAGACTATTCTTAACCTTATATGTTACATGAATTAAACTTTTTGTTTGGGTTTTCCACTGGGCTCAAAAATCTGGTGATGGCATTCATAAATATGTCAAATATTGTTTCCACAAGGGATATTATAAGAGAGTCTGCAAATACTATTATTCTCTTTTCCATCTGTAGGATCCTTATTTTAGAGATTAGGCAATTGCCCGTTTGACCGATGATTATCTTGTGCCCTGACAATGACAAACTATAACTTTTATGAATATTCCAGTTCTTAATGCTCAAAGTTTTCTTCTGCCTAATGAACTCCCAAGTTACCTTATTATCTCATGTCATGAATTATAACTATTGCAACCTCTTATATTTCTCTGAAAGTCAACGTTTCTCGGTATCTGTCATATAGTTTGATGAAATTAATGTTTTGTTGTGTTGCTATGGATGTCAGTCATTCTCCACCTCTGTCCTATAGTTTTTTGGATTGAAGTGTTGTTACTTATAATCCAGTGTTGCTGTGAAATGAGAGTTAAGAGTGCATAAAACGATTGTTTGGACCTTTACCTACAAATTTAAGCTTTTAAGTCAAGTGGTAAATTAACATGGTATCGAAGTCAGTTTTGGTAAAAGGTATTTTGTTTGACTCCCCTTATGTGATTGCATTTGTCTCAACTTTTAACTTCTGTCTGCTGTCTCTCTGTGGATTTAGTTTCTATCTTCCTTCTCCGGTTTGGCTTGGTCCACATGACAAGCCTACTTTGTATCAGTTTTACATTTCAGGGTTCCTCTTATGGTTTGGGCCCTACCCACAAGCTTCTCTAGCTATGAAGTAAAGGTGGGTGGGAGTAAAACATTTTAGCTGATGTACTGTCAAAATTAAGCTGAAGCACAGCAGTTACAGAGTACAGAAATGCCTTAATCGCCAGATTCTTGGCTTTCTTGGTTGTGGCCATTCTGTCATGTTTATTTTCCTACCAATCTACTTCAGCTCCTATCTGCCCCATTGGTTTAATAAATTACCTTCTAATTTACTTTGAGGAAACCCTGGTAACATTGACATTGCAACTGTCTTAACTTGAATGATTATTGAAAGATGAATGCTCATGCTGAATCCAGAGTACCGGCAGGTGCATGGCTGATATATGTGGTGCACTGCATTGCGATCTTATGCTGGAACCCATGATACGTAAGACCAAGTGCAATCCTGCAGCTGCCGCAAGGAATCGCCATCTTTGTGAGGTGATATTTGAACAATGCTTGTCATCTGTGATTCCAAATTTTTTTTCTGTCATTAATTTAATTATTCTCTGCAGAGTCTGGCCAATAGTTGTTTTCCTGTCAATGAGGGTCCATCAGCAAGCCGTCTTCATGGTAATCTTTTCAGTTTTCTGATGTGTACACGTAGATATGCTTTTATCAACACTTCAGAACACTTTGTTTAATTATATTGAATTGCAGAATTCTTCTTGCGCCAGTTCTGCGATGCCCACACTTGCACTGGGAAACAGAAACCCTTATCGAAAGGACACAGGGTAAAGTTCATCTTGAATTTTTTTTTTTTTTGGCTAGATTTTTTTGCTTAACGACCGTTTTTAAGCGGCGAAAAGACTTTAGGCTATTTGTGAGAAGTGTTCTTATTATATTCCACCAAAGAAGTGGACAAATCAAGAAGGAATAATGGACTCTGCTTTCTCATTCCAACTTTTATTTAGATTAGTAAAAAATTTTGGACGTTAGGGAAGCTCTTTGCAAATAAATCATATCATGAATCAAATGCTATCCGTAAAATGATTTTTCTTCTGAAGTGGAAGATTTCAATGAGGCAAACTCTTGCATTTCAGAAAAAAAATCAGTTTAATTCATCATTATGGCTATCAAATAAGAAACTTATTTGACTACGCATTGTATAAACTTGAAGCTATCATAATATATCTTCAGATTGAGTTTACGAGTAAAGATTTTGTTCATTACACTCCTCTTTACCTTGCCTCTATTTTTTCTGTAATTGCAGAAGCGGACAAGTATGACTTATGTCACCATTTCTATTTTGATTTTGATGCTGCTGCCACTTTTCTATGGTTTTGTTTACTTGTACCAGAGGTATTTTTATTTTCTGCCCTCTCCTCTTTTTCATGATGTGCACCTTGAAATGGCTTCTTAACTGTTTCTGTTCATGTTCCAGGGGAATAAAAAGGGGCGCCCAAGAGCTGAAACGCATATCACAAGGTGGACGGAAGAAAAAGCCTTATTAGTAGTTGGTATACGTTTTTGTGTTGTCGATCATGACCCAAGCTTCATTTGTTTTTGAAATATATGCAAAAGAGAGGAAGAGAGAGAGAGAGAGATGCAGATCTGAGTACATCTTTGCTTTCTTTTATCTCACTTCCTGTAATCTTATCTGGATGTGCTTAGAGAAAAGCAGTGTACTGAAAAGGACAGTTGATTGACGCAATATAGATTCATAAGAACAAAAGATTAGCAGAAGTTTTGAACAGTCTTAACATAATATCGCTAACCTTCCTGTTTGAAATTACATGAAGAAATCAAATTAACCCTACTGCCACTTATTTTCTACCCACCACCTTCCTCTGGGCAGATCTAGGTTTGTCCTATGTGGAACTTGAGGTTACCAGAATACTTGTCCTATTGGACATTAATGTCGACGATTTTGGCGGTGGAGCTGGCCTTTGGAATGGTTATATACAGTACGCCATCTTTCACCTCTGCTTGAATCTTCTCAAACTCTACGTTGTCAGGCAATGCAATTCTAGTGCTGTAGCTTCCGTAACCATTGCTTGGCCACTCTTCTTCTTCCTCAACTGTACTTCCATCAGTGTTTGCTTCGTTCCTTTGAGCCTTTTCTGCCTTGATTACGAGCATGCTCTCTTCAACCCGTACCTTAACATCATTCCTGCTCATGCCAGGCACGTCTAACCTAATCTTGTAGTCGTTTTCCGTTTCCCTGATGGCCCAAGGCGTTCTTCCCCGTCTGTATCCACTTCTCACCCTTTCTTGTTGTGAAGGCCAAGTGACTCCGTAAGCAAAAGGATCCTCCATTATTCTTTCCATGGTTTCCATCATCTGTTGCACCGTCCTCGCAGCAGGAAAACTATCCCATATCCCTGTACACAGAGAAAACATAAGAAGCTTCTAATAAGTTGGTCATTACACGTTTTTCTGCAAGCTACACGTTGGTCTTGCATCCATTACGTAATTTTCTTGTCCTTGGAGCCAGGAATTAAATTAGTTTTACGCTTCAGAAATGTGAAGTAATAAGAGAGTATAATTTTTTGTTACCTGGAGATGAAACTGGGGCCGCTCTCTTTTTTGGCTGGGATTGATTCAGCGACGATCTTTGCAAGTGATCAAGGCTGCCTCTGTTATCTGCCACGGCCTTTATCCTGCCACAAAAGTCTCTATTTCTCAACAAAGGTGGAGACCTGTAGCTGGGAAAACCGGTGATTATTTCGGACGCACAGGGAGTACAGATACCAAGATGAGATGCCATTTTCTAAGATATAGTTTTTGATTGAGAGATGTCACCAATACTGAGAAGCAAATTGCTCCATCTCCAAAGTGCACATTTATAGGGTCTCGATGACGCTTCTGGACTTGGATGTGCTCACTGTCAGTACTTGTGATTTATCCTCCAATGTTCTAGACTTCTCTACAAGCTGCTAATCCTCAACTGTCCATTACGATTTCATAAACGATATTATGTGGGTCCCATAAGGCTCTTGTTTCGCACTATGCCAAGTCGTAAATTACTCATTATCAAATTCTATCACTTTCACTAACTATAATATCCTATCAACAATTTCAAAACAGCCCACAATCCTCGAAGCCCCACTTTTTAATTTTTAATTTTGGTCCATGCGTAGGATTACTGGTCACTATTCAGAGCAATGGTAAGATTAGCTGTAAACACTTTCAGCATGTTGCCATTTTTTAATCTAAAATAGGAGAGATTTTAGAGTATTTCTACCGTATTACATCTGTTTAATGTATATATAACATGTTTACATAAATTAAATAAAACTATAATTGATTTTTTAAATAAATACACACGTATCATTATGGTACAACAAAAAAAATTTCTAAAATCTCCCCTGAAACAGACTGAAATTGTTTGGGGAAGTTGAAGGTGTGCTTAGTCATCGGAGTGGGGCAGAGGTGGGGTGTTGATGTTATCCAGTTATAGTATCAAAGGCCTTCCGGGACCATAATGGCACATTCCAGAGACATCCAGTTTGCTTCATGTCTCATCTTTCTGCATGTCTCATCTTTCAAAAGCACTTATCTTGGGCATTTCTAGCTCAGGAGTGTTTTCTGCCAGCTCTAGTTATGAGTAACCATAAGTCCATAACCATTCATTATATTTAACACACTCTAAACTCGTTTTAGATGAGTGAAGAGAGTTGATATTATGTGTGCAATTCATAATGAGAAATGAAAAGTACCCAAAATTTTAGATACAGCTCACGTAATATTTCATTAATTCTTTTAACTTTTCAATCAATCCTTCCATGTCATGTAAACTGCTTACTCAATTCGTACAAAGATCTTTGTACAACTGATTGCGGCTACATCATTGTAAAAAATATCCGATAATTCTTTAATAAAGGTTCATGATTAATGCCCTTGATGCCGCAAGACCAGGGAAGGGAACAAAACACTCAACACAACACTAATTTAAAACTCGGTTGCGTCATACATCTATCTGGTTGATTTTTCCTTTTGTCAAAATGTAAGTATGGTAGCTAAAACAAATCGAAAAATTCAAAAGCACAATTGGTTTGCACATACAGGTGCAGGACTTACACTGTTGACATTGTAACTCACATTATAAAGATAGTGTGATGCGTAACACTCTTCAGCTTCCAACGGCGGACGGAAACAAACCACTCCTGGCTCATCGTCTGACCTCTTAACCAAAGAACTGGCTGAATGAAAGTCAAATTTTTCATCATTTTTTCTTATGCGGATCCCGACTGAGTCCATGCTTCTTCAGCGTTTTGATATAATTTCTCATGAGAGTAAACTTGTTGCTTCCAAGATAGTAGAAATAATCCCATGAATAGATCCCAGTTTTATGCAAATCATCAAAAACTATCCTAAACCATCCAAATTATCACAAGGTTAAACAGGAAAATATCTCTTCAAACAAGCCTATTTCTGGATAAAGTTCAATAGAGATACACACATTTAGCTTGAATCTCATATTTAAGCATTAAGCTTCAGTACCTTACCCCGTAATTCCCTACAGGTTCTGCAGACATGATGCCCACATGACGCCGACCAAATATTACCTGGTTCAGGAATCTCGAGAATTAAAAACACCAACAGAGGTGGATAAAAATGTAACCATCACATAAGTATAACAAAAAGTTAAAACTCTGTTTATTAATGAACATGTCTAGCCCCCAGACATAGAAGCAAAAGCATATTACATGTCACCCCATAGTGGTATTACAATCAGAGATTTGCAGGAAAAACTGAGGTACCAAACATAGCGCAAAACTGACATGATGTATGATGTTCCTAATTTCTAAGTACTCACTCAACTAATTGCCCAAGGATAAAAATGAACCAAAAATAATCAACAATATTCAGAATAAGGAAAAACGTTTGAATTTCTACCTTTTCACCTCCCACTGACCTAATCTTTCCGTCAGCAGCTGGACTGTGTATTCTTAGATATTCAGCCGACAAAGTAAACTTGCTACCATTAGCAAATTCAATCTCCACCTGAAACAAACGATAAAGTAGAAGACATAAAGTCAGGTAATCAGGTTTGCATTCCACAAGTAATCAATTTTTCCACGACAAATGATGATTCAGACGAGATTCGGCATTTTTGAACCACGAAACGCTCGGTTTCCACTTCGGTTGTAGGTGTAACCAACCCGCTATTAAAGATATGGCGGAAAGAAATAATAGAAAAAGAGCTCCAGTATAAAGATCCTCATTAGTGCGTAAACCGATTGTATACCACCACTGATAAACACCAGAATAAGCGATATTTATGAATCATTAGGAAATGCATTAACATAAATACGGAAGTAAGAAGAAGTTATTCAAAAGTGTGTAAACTATAAAAACGAATGGATAGAGCCCTAGGGTTCCAATTATAGGGAAACAAAAAGTAACAAGCTTCGGTGGGCTACGGTGGTTCGAATGTATATAGAAAGAATTTCTTTTTTTACACTTCGTACTATTAGATAATGCCCATAAATCTCATGAGAGGTACCCAAAGATTCATAGTGAACTTCGATGGGAGCTTCCCTTGAAGCAATAAGGCGTTGATCTAATCGCCACCGAAGCCACAACGGACTATCTAAATTGATTCTTTTCTGCCGATAAGCTCCAATTGCATCATAGGAATTACAAAAAAGGGGTTCTTTCGTATACGTATAGCTATTATCGTCAATAGTTACAAGAACTAATACTAGGGTTACACATTTTAAAGGATCCAACCTACAGTGATATTAAACATACAACAATACAACGTCCTAGTAATTGCTCGATCAATTAACCAATTTTTTAATCTCTAGTTGTGATGACAATGTCATGAAAATGTTACATATTTATACAAACATTTCCCATAACCAGCATGGTGTCATTCTGATAAATTATCAGGCCAAATTTATGCTTCTGTAGCATAATATTAACTCAGGCATGCTACGATTACTTTTATTTGCGTAGAAAGTTCTCAATAGAACAAAATAACCCCATAACTAGGTACTCAGAAAAAAGCTTGAGCTTTATGAGAGAATCATCAATAAGAAGACCACACTCATAATTCATTCTCAACTTATATCAAACAAGACTGTGATCATAGCACCATAAGCACAAGTGGTTCTTGCTATCAAGCTTAAATGTTACTAACTACTAATATGTTGCATAGTTGCATAGAATAAAGTTAAAATCAACTAAAAACCAACCCATTTGGGGATTGTGATCATTTACTTACTAAACCAACAAAAATTTAAAAAAAATTGATAAAACAAACAAAATATTTTTAACCTACAAATTTAACAGTGTATGTCCAAAAAAAAAAAAAGCGTAGAAGGAGAAGAGATTTCTTACATTCTTGGGTGCATTAAGAGAGAATCGAGTGAGGGGCGGAGCATCCAAAGCTGTATGCAGCCTCCGTATCGCCTTCTGTATCGCTAACATTGCTCCCCTTCTTCAGCAGCCTCAATAAGCAACGCCTCTCTCTCTCTCTCTCTCTCTCTCTCTCTCTCTGTGTCTCCACCCTCCCCTTCTCGCAGTGTTTCAGTTCATGTCGTGAATCAGACTGGGCCATAGCCTTTTGTGTTAGCAGTTGGGCTTTGTAGCCCACTACTTATTGGGCCTTGTGCTCGAACTTAAATGGCCCTTTACACTTGTGCGTGGCTCATAAACAAGAGTGGCACTGTTATTCAATCTCGGCATATTTTTCCACACCACCAGACCCTTTATTATTTTTTTTATTTATTTACCATTCATTTTCATTTTAAAATTATAAAAAAAATGACTTAAAAATTCTGTAATTTTTTCTATCTTTCTAAAATTTCTCTCTCTTCAAATAAAGCATTCATTTGGAAAGTATTTATTTACAAATTGTGAACCATCAAAATGTGACGCTTAAAGAGATGAATTTATTGGACTTTTATGGAGGAATGCATTTGATCCATAAGAGAAACAAAAGTAATGTTCTTACTTGAAAATATGGCAAAATAACAGGGTAATTGTGGAATTAAGTAGGATATGCAAATGTTAAAAGATTGGAGATAATGCAAAATATTATAATGGGGGATATCAATAATTAATTGTGGGGTATGGTGGTGATTGGTGAGACAAAATATAATGGTTAAGTAGCTCACTCCACAGGCAATTGAATTTGGATGCATATTGTTCAACATTGTACCAAAATAAAAGAGTTTCGATCAAATCTATCAATAAAAAATTATAACAAACATTCTTTTCTTAATTAATTAATTGCCGTACAAACATGAACTACGCTAAAATAAAAGTAAGGAGAGATCATATTTCATATAATTATGTTAATTTACAAACGTCTTGTGTAACAACGATAATATTGAACCAATTAAATTAAGAAGTCTGATCTAATGCGTTATCACTTATGTTATAGTATTTGACAGTAGACATGTTGAGTTTTTATTGGTAGAGTTGTGAACTCACAATACAAATCCGCCAATAAAGATTCACCATGTATACCGTTGGACACCATAATTTATATAACATCGTGCACTTAATCAAAATTCATTAAAGTCATATATATGTAAAGATATATACATGTATCATCATTTCTTTGGGGACCAATTAACTTGTATTTGTTTTGGACTTTGGTAACTAATAGCATTTACTTTCTTTATATATAAAATAGAACAACGATTGTTTTTCCCTCATAAAGAACGGCCTCTATCATTATGTCTATGATCATCAATCTTTTTTTGTTATCTTTAATAATTAATGATGATGCGACAAAGTATTATATATATATATAAATGATTTAATTCAGTAGGTTTAAAAGCTTGGATACAAATAATGGCAGCAGAGTAACCTAATTGGTTTATTAATTTATTAACACCAATTATTCGGTGTACTTTCTAATTCCTTTAATATAATGTGGTGATGGTGACGATCCTGACGAGTAAGTTGGGTCAAGACAATTAATCCCATTAATAAATCCTAATTTATTTATTTATTTTCCCTTGCTTTCAACAAAACCCTAATTATCACCAACATGATGTTGCTTAATTTGGTACCTGGGCATGTCGCCATGTGCTTTGGTCATCTACAGAAGAAATAACCTTATCTGACTGGATGATGTAACAATGCTACTTTCTATTGCTGACCACATTTGTATGGTTCGATTTTTCCTGAACCATTTCTCGTTGATGAATTTTTATTTTTGATATGCTTTTGTTTGGCATTATATCTGTCTCTAATAATGCTGTTGGCTATTGCTATAAGGGTGTGTTTGACAACTTGCATTAAAATATTGTTCTTACGCGAACTCATGTTTGGTTACAATTTTTTGTTGTAATTACTGCATAAAAAGATAGTTAATACAATAAAAAGTGCATGAAATAACCCGACGGGAAATAGAGTTTAGGTTATATTGCATTAAAATATTGTTCATATTTTAAATACAATCATTCAACTTTTGTTATTTAATAAATTACAATAGATCATAATTTATATTTAAATAAAAATTAATTTAAGTAACAGTATAGTATTGTAATAAACCAAAATATTTAATAAATAAATAATAATGCATTATTTTACTTTTATTATATAAAATCATTTTAATTATTTTACTTTAAATATGTAAAAATATTTTAATTTTATTTAACCATTTATTATTAAGAAATACAAACAAATTTATAATAATATTTTTTTTTATAATATGATATATTTTATACTATATCATATTATGTACTACTATAGTATTATATTTTTACCATATAATATTAAATTATACACTAGTATATTAACTATTAAATAAAATAAATTATAATATAATATTATTAATAATATAATTGTAAGATTTTGTTATTTAATAATATTGTATTATTAAACTAATCTTATATTATAGAAATTATTACAACTTAATAAAATACACCCTAATGCAATGCATTATATTATAATACAGTGTGCTAAACACACCATAAAAACACTATAAATTGAATAAATAATGATTTTGATAAGTAATTATTGGTTCACAATATTGTCTAATTTATCAACAATAAATGGTGTTAATTACTAATCTTTTAGGAAAAGATCATTACACTTTGATAAAGCAAGAAAAGTCTAAGACTTGATTTATTACAATATTGGTTGAACAAAAATATCGCTATTATCAATTTTATTTCCTTGATCCATAGGAATAAATTGATAAAGTTCTATAAACTTGTTCTTTTAAGAAGAATTTGGATTCCTTACTAGTGTGAATTCTACAACTTTTAGTATATGCATTTACAACATGGCATGGTTGAGATTTAATCACTTAGAAATATTTATATGCTGTAAAATTTCATTACTGATTGATCTTTTTGTTTTAGAGAAGCAGTATCTTATCTCTGCGATGCTGGGATTACGGGGTTCCATAAATCTAAGATTCGACTTCCAATTTATGCCATAAATATAATTAATTCTTGCAGATGCATGCACTGTAGCAATTAATTACTTAATTTATGTAGCTAAATATAAAATATAAAATAGCGGCAGTGTGAGGATACACTTCATTTTACTTGCTCACCCTAATTTAAAAATAAAAAAATGGTGAGAAATCAAGTAATTTATTTTTTGCATCATTGAACATGATTTTCTAGATATATATGATTGAATATATATAACTTCCACAATTAAAAAATATTCAAAACCGTCCTTGTGATTATTATTCTCATTATTTTTTTTGTTATTTTTTTCTTTTAATAAAGGTTTTGCATCAATTCCCCCAAAAAAAAGGAACTTAGAACGTTCATAATGATAAAACCCAACAATAAAAGAACAAGAGAATTAATAATGATCATTACATATAGGGCTGGGCAAATGGTTTGGTTTTTTTCGAACTGAACCGAAATAACTTAATTCGGTTCGGTTCGGTTCTAAGGTAAAAAATCGAATGGTTCGAAATTACAAGAACCGATTGGTTTACATTCGGTTCGGTTCAAAACCAAACCGAACCGAAGAACCGATCGGTTCAGTCCAAAATATAAAAAGCCAAATCACAAATCCCCCTTTTCTAATTCCTAATTTCGTAACCCTAATTCCTAAACCTAAAGTTCAAAATCCTACTCTCTCCCTCGTCGGATCGGTGACTCGCGGCCTCTCCCTGGATCCCTTGCATCACGGTCAGCGGTGGCGCATCTCTTCAAGCGTGGTGACGCCGTCAAAGCCGTCAGTCCCTCACGGTTTCACGCGTTCAGTAGCTCGGTGCCTCGGTCCCTCACGCTCACCGTCAAAGGCTCAAAGCCCTCAGTCAAGCTCACGGTCTTCAAGCGTGGTGACGCCGTCAAAGCCCTCGGTCCCTCACGCTTACGCTCACGGTTTCACACCGCTCGTCTTCGGGCCTCACTGCTCTAACCGCCACTCATCACTCAGCCCGCGTCATCACTCATCTTCACTGCTGCAGGTTATTTTTTTTAATTTATGTTGTGGCAGTCTGAAATTGTGTTTGAATTGAAGCTTATATGGGGTTAAATTTGTGGAGGTGTTTTTGGAGGTGTTGGTTGCTGGCAGCCTGGCACTGGCAGTCTGAAATTGTATTGGCAGTCTGATAAACGAGCTTATCTCGCGTTGCACCAGCTAAACAAAGCTTAGTTTAACTAGCTGAAGTTGTATTGTCTAGTCGTTGTTGTGTATAATTGTATAATTGTTGTTTGCTAGCAGTCTGAAATTGTATTGGCAGTCTGAAATTAAATTACAATAAACACTTTTCATTTTTTTCATATGTTTCTAATTCTACAGTCTCTCATGTTGTATAGTTTATCTTTTTGTATATGTAGGTTGCATGATAACTAAGGGCTGAATTGTACTGATTGTTGCATCTGATTTGGATATTGATTTTCATGTTGAAAATGTTTCATTGGTACTGAATTTGCACTCAAAGTTTTGAGTGAATTTAGATAAATGAATAGTTTTAAAAACTAGATCGTACTTTATTTTATATACGTTTCAAATATTAAAGTTTGTCCTTGTAAAGTTTTAAAAACTAGATCTTGTTTTTCATATTTACAGGTCATGATAATATAATTTTGAGTTTGCTATTTTATTGTTTAGTTTAGAGTTCTATCAGATTTTTAAGATTATAATTTATATTGTGTGAAGCCTACAAAAGAGATTCCATTATTAATTTTTGTGGAGTGTTGTTATATATCGGATACAGAGAATGTTTGTTGTCCTGAAACTTATATATAGTTCGAAAATGAATTCAGAATTTGGATACATAGAATGTTTCTTGTACTTCTATTTAGTTCGAAAATGAATGAATTTGAATATATCTGTAGAACCGAACCAAACCAAACCAAACCGAACCGAATTGTAGAACCGAACCGAACCGAAATATTTCGGTTCAGTTCGGTTCGGTTCTACAATTCGGTTCGTGTTCGGTTTGAGTTTTTAAGAACCGATTGGTTCCGGTTCGGTTCGGTTCGGGCTCCGAACCGAACCGAACCAGAAAATGCCCACCCCTAATTACATATATATGATAATTTTAACAACTTGACCGAAGCAAAGTTGATATATATATTAATTAAAATGCAACAATCAGATTAATTAACATGATATATATATTATTAATTAATTAAATTCTCAAACAGTTGTTATTGATACACTAGCTAATTATTAATCAAGATGAAGAAAAAGGTTATCTTCTTGTTGATTGAAGCAGTAGTCCCATGAAAGTAGAGAGTCCACATTGACATTATCAATCCACTGCTGAAAAGAATTAGACTGATCATTACTCAGTGAAGAAGGGTTGTAATTATTTGATTTTTCCCACGAAAACGACGACGCACTGCATGAACCCGAAGCGACGACGTTATTCAAATTGTTTCCCCACAACAGTTGATAATCGATGTTCAGAACTTGTTGTGTTTTCACATCATCATCTGTTCTACGAATTTCTTCCATCACGTTATCATCGATCTCTTGCTCCGTCGACGAACTTGTTACATTTAGCTTTGAATGCTTGATCTCATGTTGATCGTCAGTTTTTTTATCAACAGTCACTACCTGTTCTTCATGATTACCATTAATAGGCTTGTGAGTCACGGGGTCTAATCCAAGCAGCTTGAGCCGCTTCTTAATTCGAGTGTTCCATTGATTCTTGATTTCATTATCCGTACGCCCAGGAAGATGTGCAGCAATCTTCGACCACCTAGTTAATATATATATAATACGAGTACTGTTTTGATCCAAAGTTCTGAACTCTATTAAAATTTAGTAAACCTTTAATGCTAATAGTTTTTCCGTACTTTAACTAGTCCAAGATCCTGGATTGGTATGTATATATGTATGTGTGTGTGTGTGTATGATCAAATTAATTAATTCAAGAACATATATATATACACACACTTAATTACCTATTACCAAGAAGCGAATGAAGTTGAATAATTTGATCTTCTTCATCTTCAGTAAACGCGCCTCTCTTAAGGTCCGGTCTCAGATAATTAATCCATCTCAATCTACAACTTTTCCCACATCTCAGCAAACCTAACGAAGCATGCATGAAAACATATATAAGATGAGAGAGAGACTCGTTTAATTAGAATAATATTAATTTATAATAATAGATAAATTACCTGCAAGCTTTGGAACCATACGCCAGCAATGGATTCCGTTATTAAGAATGAAGCTCATAAGCTTATGATCTTCTTCAATAGTCCATGGACCTCGCTTCAATCCAACTTTGTCACAACAAGGCTGCCTCCCCATATTTTCGCTAGCTGGCTAATAACTTTACTACGATGGTTTCAATTTTTGAGTGTTATGTGATCGAATGATCTTATAAAAAGAGGGAGAGCTTACAAAAGAATTACTTATAAAAGAAGCAAAGATGCTGTGACAGATCATCAATGGCTATAGAAAAATCATGTTATGCTGTTTAACAAGGGAGATAAATGATTGAATGCAGAAAAAGCAGTTTGTGGTGTTGATAGGGTTTTTTATAAAAAGCATGTAATGTTTTGGGGTTTTGTAATAATGAACAACATTTAAAATTTGGCCACCACCCATATTGAGACAATGAGAAAAGGTGTTAAAAAAATTGTTAAAATGAATTAAACTCAGACGTGGGTTGACGAAAAAAAATTAACAAAGTCCTCTCACTAGCTAATTAATTAATTTTATTTTATATTAAGTGAATGGATTGGATTCCTTGGTCCCCCTGAGCGCTGGCCAGTTTTGTCGTTGGAGGCAACTCTGTTAGAATATAAGAAAGATGCCTTCACCATAAATGATGAAGCTTTCTTAAAATTCCAATTGTGGATTCATTCAGGTGAAATAATGTTAAAAAAGTTAAATTTGGAGTCAATGTTTTTTTTTAGTTTTGATTGATTGAGAGTGACAGAAGTTAAGAAAGGAACTCAATTGGAATCAAACCTTAGTATTCAAAGTCTCTTTATAGGGATTAGGGAGCCTTAACTGATTGTCTTTTTTTAGGGTAAATTGTTTGTCAGTGTCAAATTATGTTTAAAACAACTTTGTCTCGTCATGAGATTTGAGAATTGAGACCCCTGCTTTTGAATTGCATTATTATTTCTGGTCTTCAAGCTGTTAAATTAACTAATTAATTAATTTGCCGATCAAAAATTTGTTCAGTTTCAATTCAATTCTTTGGCTTGTTCATTAATTCAATTCACCATTTCATTAACTTGCTACTAATGACTTAAATTATATTATTAAACAATAGGATAAATGTTCATTTCATCCATGTATTTTAAGTTAAATGTCTATTTAGGTTTTATGTTTTAAAAAGGTATCTCCAGACACCTCTGCTGTTAAATATATTATACTTTTATTCTTACATTTTCTTTTCTTTTATAATAATACCCTTAAAATAATATTCCTGGTGATATTAATAAAAAAAAGAAAATGATAATTTATCAAATTAACTTTAAAAGTAATGTTGACGTCGAAATCAAGTCACGTCGGTTAGAGACTTGGTACTAGACCCCTGCATTAGCATTGAATTTATTTGATGAGGAAGCGGCTTGCCAAACATCAAGAACACCCTGCGACCACTACCAATTAACTTGAAAAAACCTTAAATCACAAAGAACGGTAAGAGGCGCCAAAAGTTTTTTCGGCGATAACCCTCCAACGCTCAAGTCAGTTTGTGGGTTTACAGGAAAAATAAAATATGTCGTTTCTAGTTTTTATGAATAAAATAATATTAAGTAAATGTAACAGAAAAATTAAAATTCAAAAAGAAACTTGAACCTCCCCTGGCGTGATTTTCTTAGTGTTTTTATAAACATCCCATCCCTACGACCTTAGATCGTGGCAACAAATAACCATTAATTAATTAAATTTGTGCCCTAATTTTTTGGAGGAGATCTGTAGCGGTTATTTTGACTGAGTCTTGCTTCCTTTGATCCAATGTCTCCTCAAACCCATATGCTCGAGGTCACCAGAATTACCTCCTGGTCAAGGTAGTTTGCTCATGATTTCAAGAATTACCACCTAGTCAAAGTGATCTGTTCGAAGTCATCAAGATTACCATATGGTCAATGTGATTTGCTCGATGTCACCAAATAATATCCCAGTCGAGGTCATCAAAATTACCAACTAGTCAAAGTCGTCTGCTCAAGGTCACTAGAATTTTCTCCTAGTACTCTATCAACTATTTGCTCACTCTTTACCTCGAAGAGATCATGATCACCCTATTTTATTCCCCAAACAAGTAATATAAAAATTTACACAAACTTTCACAAACTTTTATATTGTTATTTTTATTTTCAGGATTATTTTGGTAAATTAATTTTTTATAAAATCATTATTAGTAAGATTGTTGTAAGGATATTAAGCATCACTTTAAGTTGGCCGATATCAATTTATTTATAAATAATTACTAGTAAGATTGTTGTACAGATACAAAAATACTAATTCTTTCATATTGATATTTATTGGTTGATAACTTTCTTATAGATAAATTAATTAATGCCAAGAATATTGTTGGAAGAGTAAGCGTAAGACTATAATATATTTAATTGCACGGGTGCTTTAAGGTACTTTTTAAAGTATAAGGATTAAACTGACACTTAAATCAAAATATAAAAATAAAACAAACATTTATCTTAAATAAAAATAATGATAAGAATGGTGATAGAATTACAAACTGTTACATAAACTTATTTGCTATATACTGATGTGACTTAAATTCATTGATTAAATTAAATAATTTTTGGTCCATGTTATTTAATAATAACAATAATAAAGAAGAAGCAGAAGAAACAGTAAATGGAGGCACAGCTACAAAGCAACACACACACCATAAAAGAAATTAAAGTGAGGGAAGCGTTATAGGGGCAACCATGAACCAACAATGCCCCCAGAAAGAAGACAGCTGGGTCGCCTAAATTGCATGAGAAGAAGTCATTTTTCATTCAATGAAAAATACGTAAGCGCTCAAGATTATTATCATTTTTTTTTCCAATTATTTGAAGGCAGATTCGATTTATTTTAAGTTCGACATTCAATAACGATGCCATAACAAAGAAACCTAAATAGAGTTTTGACAGATTTTTCATTACAATATATTATTAAAAAATTCTATGGCGACACATTAATTAATTTTGACCTTATGATACAATTTTAAAGAAAAGAAAGAAATGCAATGATAAGCTAGGTAGCTGTTGATTCATGCATGCATAAATGTCCTTAATTATTTAGTTGGGAATATTCCTTAATCCTTTGTATACTGCATATTGATCAAATACATGAACTTATTTCAGTTTTTGAACTGAGGTTGGGGGGAACAAGAGAAGACATCAAAGCTTATTATTAATTCAATGTAGTCAAAGGGTTCAATTTAACTTAATTTGATAATTTTGGGCACGAGAAAAATACTATTTTTTTTCTTTTCTGAATATGAGAAAGTTACTGATGTGAATTGCATTATTGATTTAATATTGTTTTTCCCAACAAATTACAAATTCAATCTGCTCTATGAAAGTTTGAACCTCCCCCTATATATATAACTAGGTTGATCCAATTTTAGTTGTTAAAATATGATGAGATTAGAGATGGTCAACGGGCTGGACCATCATTAAAGGAAGGCACATGCGTGCTCGTGCTCATGTCGTGCTGTACTCACCATGTGTTTTGTGTTGTGCCTATTTTTTTTCTGCTTAGATCCGGCCCAACACACTTGCCATGCCCACTTGTGTTGTGACTGTACAATAGCATATGTCGTGTTGTCCCGTCCCTAAGAAAAAAATATACGATAAACTTTTTTCTTTTTTATTTTTTTAAGAGTGTATGCCGTATTTTATTAAGCTTATTAGATCCATGTGCCTTTAGTCAAATTTAGTTGAATTAAAAATTCAAAACTCAAGTCCATATTTAATAATAATAAACTAAAATAATAAACAAATGTAATATTAATTATTAAGATATACCATATGCTATTAGAATTTTTTTTAATACTTAACAACAACAACAACAACAACAATAATAATTTTTTCTTAAAAGTTAACTTAATTATTATTTTGGACTTACATAGAGCATAAATCATAATTCATAATAAAATTAATGCATATTTATAAAGTCATAATATTTATAATTTTATTTTATTTTATTAAAATCATGATATCAATTATTCATTTAATAAATTATAAATATAAATCAATTAGAGTGTTTTTTAAAACTAAGATAAAATAAATTTAAAAGACGTACGATAATGAAATATATTGAAATTTTCAATTTCAAATTATTTGTCAAATCATAAAATTTTAAGTGTACTTTTATTAAAAAATAAAATGTGCTTATTGCAGTTTTTTTTTCACGTGTCGTATTTTAACCCATCTTTAATTGCGCTGTACTCTTAAAGACCGTGTCCCTAAAATTCTAAGCTCAACCCAGTTAACATGCATGCCTTGACGTGTTGTGTCATGCTGCGTGTCCCATTGGAATGTGCTTGTGTCGTGCTATGCCGTAAATGCCCACACCATGCCACGTGCCGTCCGGCTCGTTGGCCATCTCTAGATGAGACTATTGAATCAGCTTTGGAATTGGCTAATAAGAGCTCAAGAGATCCTTTCATGGATAAAAATCATTTGTCTACACTGGGACTAGGAACTAGGAAGAGGATGAGGACACTATTATTTTATTTGTATATGATAAAATAATACACTTTTTATAAATATGACACTTCTTTAAATTGTAATGTTTATGATATTTCAATGGTATTTTTATCTAAAATACCTCTTTCGTCTTTATCAATCTCTCTCTATCAAAGTTCCAACAAACATAGCTCAAAACAATTTAAAAATCACATTCACTTCTAACAAGCTATATTTGTTTTTTTATATTTATCATAAGATTTAAGTTTTTGTTCTGTTTACTTTCAAATATATAGATAACATGCTAAATTTATAAGTGTTGGGTGTTTTTGATTTAGTAATTTTTTCTTATAAAATATGATAAAGTATATTTAAATGTACAGGTAACATATCATTTTTAATGAGATTTATTGTGTTCAATATTAATTAAGTTTAGTGATTGAATGTTTGATCCAGATCGTAATTTAAAGACTTCTCAACTTCTAGACCTTTAGACAAGTCTCGGGTGAATAAGTCTGCAATTTTAGTAAATATAACATTAGAAGTCTTGAATTTGAACTATATGAATTTTACATCCAATCTCTTCAATCATTCATTGATAGCACAATAAAAAAAATTAAATAAAATATAATTATGTAAAAATGCCAAACTTCTCGACTACTAAATAATAGGGATGGTAAATTGCGGGGTTAAGCATGACTTTTCGAGCCTAGACCCAAGCTGATGTTATTGGTAACAAGCCTAAGCCTCTAAAAGCTCATCCAAATTGGGTCGGGTCTAGGCAGGCTTGGGCCAGGTTTCAACTTTCATTAAATTTTTAAATAAATTTTCAAGGGAAATTATCTTTACATCACTTTATTTTGTCTTTTATACATCTAATCACTACAAAATTTTGTATATTTTTTGCATCACAATTATTTTTAACCTTATATCAATCAATCATTTTGACACTAAAAATTATCATTTTACCCCTAAATGAATTAAAATACTATTTTATTCTACAAAATTTTAAAAAATAAAAAATTATAATTACAAGAACATCCCTAAATTCAATAAAACAAATCAATCTCAAAATCTAAAATGATAATTTCTAAATGAAATTATAATTATAAAAAATTAACATCTTGTAATTATAATATTTTGTCATTATAATTTCATTTAATTTTTGTAATTAAATTAAGTATAAGGAAGTTTACAAACATTAAAATAAAGAGAAAATTTCCCTATAATTATTGTGAACTTCTCTATAATTAATATTAAGAAACTTCCCTAAACAAATTAAATGAAATTATAATTACAAAAAATTAACATGATAATTATTGATTTTAAATCAAATTATAATTATTAAAAAAGTAACATATTGGATTTGAAATTTATTTATTTTATTAAATTTAGGAGTATTTTTTTAATTATAATTTTTTATTTTTTAAAATTTTATAGAATAAAATGATCTTTTAACTCCTTTAGGGGTAAAATGGTCTTTTTCTAGTGATCAAAATGGTTAACTAATACAAGCTTAAAAATATAAGTGGTGCAAAGAATATATTAAAATTTTATTATGGTCAGATGTGCATATAACAAAACAAAAATGGTGCAGAGATAATTTTTCAATTTTTAACAAAGCTAAAAGTAAAAAAAAAATAAAGATAATTGTATATAGATACATAATAGATTAATGATCCAATACATAAAATCCTAGCAACATAAAATAATAAACCATAAATAATGCTTATTAATTATAGATTATAATTATTTTGTTTTAATTTATCTATTATAATCCATAAGCCCTTAACCAAACTTATTCATAGTAGGCTATAAAATTTTTAACTTATGTCCATGGCCCCACAATGCGGACTAAGCCTAAAGCCCACCGGCCCTATTTTTTAGCCCACCCTACTAGACAAGTTTAGAGGAATACAAATTTAGAAATCTATAGCACAATTTAAAAATATTAAGTTGTATTAAATAAAAGGATATTTGGGTAACTTCACTTCAAATTCTGAATTCTGTCATTTTCTTGGCATTTGAAATATTAGGCCACATACTTTGAATTTAGATATTATTGAGTCATGGCCGGTGCAAATTCTTCCCATTAATAAAGCTCATCGTCCAAGTCGAGGAACACATCATTGAGAAAGCTCCTCTACAAAGTAAAGGGACAGCATTGAAAAGGCTCATGTATACCATGTCTAAAATTACTTCTAGTTTAGTTGATCAAATAACTTGTTTCTCTCTTGAACAATTGCGTTGAAGGGAAAAAAGAAATAAAAAAAAATTGAAACGAATGTAATGAGGATCAACATAATAGGACTTTTACAACTTGCTTTGTATTGCTTTTGTGAAAATTCGGGTTAATAATTCTCTAGTCCTAATTTGAAAATATTTTTCGAATACCCTTCTATTTTTTTTGGTCATATAAATATAGTATGTCAATCATTTATTCAAAATAGTTAAATTTGTGAGAAGAAATTTGATGGTTTTGTGTGAGGCAGACCCATCACACACTACATATAAAGAAAGATTAACTGAAACAATCTTAGAGTATATTCAAACTAGAATTGTGTTTTTACTAAATTTTAAAAGGGCAGCAAGTAAAATCACTACTACAAAATTGAATTTTTTTGATAGAATGTTTCTTCACATGATTATTCATATATGTGTCGAAATTTTGTTACAAATATATTATTTTGCTGATGTGGCAAACACAATCGTTTCAAAATCTTAGAGGCCTTGAAATTTTGATTATTCTATAAGAGAATAGTGACAAAATTCTATCACTGTTAAGAAATGACCCAATGCTTGGAGCTTCTTTAAGAGAATCAAGGCATACAATCAAATGAAACCAAACCTAAAGATCAATCTATGCGACTTCAATCACCAAGAAGCCTACATCCACGGTTGAAACAGCACTGCTCTAAGCTTTATTAGAATGTGAAAATGGATTACAACATGTTACGAGATTACAAAGATATTAACTCCTCATATGAGCTCTATCTATCTCTCTCAAAGAATCTCCCACACGTTAGTCACAATATATCCTTTGCTGCCCTTTATATCCTCTCAGTACAAAAGAAGAGAATCAGCTGTTATTCTTAACTAACAGCTTTAACATCCAAAAGAGCTCATGCCAGCTCAGCATGCCACCTCATTCACGTTAACAGAATATAACTACTTCTTGGCTTCACAATCACAAATAGTAAGTTAATTGATTCTTGACAAAATATTATCAAAAGGCTTAAATAAAATCTCTCATATTAATATTTTGAAAAAAAAGTGTCTTTTAAAGATTTTAAATTTTTCTTAACATAATTCTATCAATGAACTTTTCTTTTAAATTTTTAATTCCATGTAGGCACTGAAAAATGACTTATTAGTTTTGAAAGATTTCAATGACTTAACTGAAGTGAATATATCTATAATAACAAGTCAATGACAAAATTCTATCAAAAAAAATTTATTATTTTAATTATTTTATGTTGCCACATCAATAAATTAAAATGATTAAATTTGATCATATGCTCAAAACAAGAAAACTTGTGTAGGGTGATTGCGCCACCTCATCATGCTGCAAAAGTGTGATCGACCAATAAGAATCTGCCATGTAAGAGCATTTACAAAAGGTTCTATTAATTTTACTCTTCAAATATCTATTTACTTACCTATGTGGTAAAAATGAGAGTTAAAAAAATATATTATTCTCCAAAAAGCTCTTCAAATATAAATAAGTTAATAGTATTTTAATTAAATAATTATATTTTCAAAGGAAAAATAAATGGTAATTAAAGCACTTCTCTCTCTCTACCCCCAATAAACGTAATAAAATAAAAGTGGAAGAAGAAGAAAACAACTTTATAAAATTAAAGAGAGAAAATCATTTCTTATTTAAAAAATTTTAATTAGAGTGTCTTTTAGAGTTTTAAATGTTGATGTGATTCTTCAAATAAGTAATAAAATCTTATTTAAAGAGACTTTTGGAGATGCTCTAATAAGGTCAGTGGGTCTTTCGAAGAGCTTGGCTCCAATATGAGTTTGAGGTTTTTAGGTCGGGCTTATCCCTTTTAAATGAAGCTTGAGCTCGGGTAAAAAGTCCAATAAATACTTAAAAAATAAAAGAATATATATTTTATTTTTAATTGAAATGCACTTTTTAATATTTATTTAACCTATTCATAGCATCTATTAAAGTTTTAATTCTTTAACACAATTTTGAATGCCTAATCTAATAAAAAAAAAGGTTTATAAATTATAAATTTATAAAAGACAATGAAAAAGGTTTTAAAGAATTAAAGCATAAATATGAGCTTTTACAATTAAGATATCAAATAGTGGCAAAATGGGTGCCCAAAACAGTGCGCCAAATCAAAATTATCAAAGATCCCTCTCTTCAATCCCCTTTTTATTTTAGAGGGACAATGTTTTTATGTGCCGTCGAAATAAAATCAAACACAAAAACATTTTTGTGCTTGAAAGCTTAGAACGAAACTCCCTCGGCTCTTCCCTTCCCTCTTTGGCACTTTGCCTCCCTCTTTGGCTCTTTCGTCTGTCACTCTCATAAATGTTAACCTCACCAACAAAGTAACATCCCAAATTTGCTTTTTCTTGGTCTAGTCCTCACAAATATGCCATTTGCTTTCGTCGCTTGCTGAGCAATCATCTCCAAAAATAAAACAACTGAAATTCATATAGGTAATTTAATAGTTTTGGGTTCGCGCTTTTAATTCTTCTCCCCAGATTATTTCCCCCCCTCGTCTCTGAAATAATGTCAAAACAATTTTATTTTTTTTTGTATAATTTTGGCAAAGGTCTAGATGGCTCGGGGCTAATTTCATCTCAAAGATTGTTTTCTTCCTCTTGTTTGGCTTTCATCATTGGCTCCTCATGTGAGCTAGCTTTTGACATTACTTTACCTTGTTCTTTATTTATTATAAATTTATTCACGCTTTTTTACATTATAATTTAAGGTCTCCGTTTACTTTTATTAAAAATTATGGTATACGAATTGTAATTGTTAGATTTAGCGCCCATGATGGGATGGATTAAGTTAACGTAAGTGATAAGATAAATAAGATAAAATTCGTATTTTATCTTAATCCTAATTACATAAAATGTAGCTTATCAAATAACTCTAGGAAATTGATTTGAATTAAACTAAACTTATTGTACTATATAAACACTACATGGGTGAGTGATAACCGGTACAATAACAATCATAAGAATCATAGTGACATCAAAAAGAGAGTGAGAGAGAGTGAGAGAAAAGGGCAAAAGGCAGTGGGTAATTGAGGGGATTTTCCGAACACGTGAATGCCTCCGATCATCAATGACATAAACTCGTGACTATTCGTCCATGAAAGAGATTTGCTCGTGAAGGTTCCTACCAATCAATTCATGTTCATTGTGATCTGTTCGTGTTAGTTCCTAACAATCTGCTCTTGGAGATTAGAGGGAGTTTATTCTTCACTGTTGTAAATTCGTGACAATTCATTTCCGCATCAACCAATAAGGTATGGATTTGGTTGAACAAAATAAGTTGCATGATTTATTTTAAAATCATCAGTAATATTGACTTGTTTACGTAATTGTCTTCGATATTAACAGTATTACTGGATTTTTTGTTGCGATTTTTGGCATATATATTTCTTATTGTGATTGTCTAATTAGTGTTGATTGTAACAGCGTGAAGATTTTAATTTTTTTTTCAAGACGCAGTTTTTGATAATGAATAAAACAAGGGATTAAGAGGGTTTTCTTAAAATTTTCAAATTAGGGCATATGATAATTTAAAAGAAATTGATTTCCCAACAGTAAAAGTATGATACTAATATTGTTAGCTAATTTTATGATCCAGTTTAACAATTTACTACACAAATCAAAAAGTTGTTAAGTATTACTTAAATATGTATGTTGTAATTTCATCTCAAAGCAGCAGTGCACATAAAGTGTTAACGAAATGCAATAAAAAAGTTGTTAAGTATTATTATATAGTAATTATACAACAAATTAGTCTTGATTTTTTTTTTTTTGCATAATTCATGCCTGCAGATTCAACCTGCTAATTTTTTGCATGGTTATGCCTTCAGGTTCAAGTGCTGTTGCTGATTTATGTGAGCTGTTGGGATTTTGGTATTGAGCATGGCTTTAGTAGATCCAATTTGATCGAGCAAATGTAATTGTTCCTTTTAAAGTGATCATGTAACTTGTGTAGGGAGAAGACTGTAATCTCGATTGATTTATGGCTCCCAAAAAAAGGAAATTTTCTTTATGTTAACTTGGAACAATATGTACGTATCAGTAATATTTAATAACATAATAATTGAAGTATTTTTAAATTGCATTGTAGTTTTCTAAAAATATTTAATGGACTAATGATTTTGTTATTGTAAGGGTACTCCAAAAATTTCGGTTGTTGGTAATTGAAAAAATAAATAATAATAATATTGACCCAAATTTTTTACATAAATTAAGCTCAAAAAAATTAATCACCATAAAATGTCACAAGTTATTGATAATTAACATCTATCATTGATATGTGACAGAATTATAATGTAATGTAGGCATAAAATTCATTTGCCATGTCAAAACCTTGTTCGCAAAATATGATGACATGTCATCTGCCATGTCAAATGCCCTGTTTGCAAAATGAGATGTTATGTCATTTACCACGTCGGATGCCATGTAGGTAAAGAATTGTAACACAATTTCTTGACAAAAATATCCTTGACAGAAATATTTTGTCACTAGTTACTGAATTTTCTGTCACTATATTCTTACTAAGGACTTTTTGACAGAATAAAATTATGTCGGTAACATGATTTGTGACAAAATTATTCTGTCAAAAAACCCAATTTTATAGTCGTGAATGTTCAATAATTAATATTTATATAAGAAAACTCTAGATTAAACGCTACAAACGCTCAATCTCATGTGAAAAAATAATATGTAGTATTCGTTCAAAAGATAAAAGAAAGTTAGTGCTTCTCTAGCTAGCAATTATTTGACGCGACTTAAAAGTATATCACCCAAAACTTTGTCTCTATTAAGTAAAATAAGTTATTTACTTAATCTTTTTCCCATAAACAATCTAAAATAAGCTCTTTATGTTTAATTTAATGGAAGTATTAAATTCAAGAAAGATACATGCTAAATCAAAAAGCAAAAGTACAATCTCACTTTATTTATCTTGAATTATATTATAAATCCAATCAAACAAAAATATCACATCTACCACTTAGCTTTAGTTCTTTGACAATTACGGATCTAAAATCCTAAACTAGCAATTTAAATTACCATCAAACTAGTCTAGTCGGTCACTTAAATAAACAAAATAACAATTCTTGAGCATTAAAATCAGTGAAATATAAAATTTGGGTTATTTGAAAGATGAAGAATTCTGATTTTAAATATTAATAAAAATTAATGTTTAGGATTTTGAAATCAATCGTAACCAATAAAAAGATTACTCACACATGTCTAAATTGTTCAATATCAAGTCCATTAAAAAAAACTACAAAAGATAAGAGAAAGAAAAACTTATCGATTGAATTATAGTTATGGCAACCAAGTCTCCAACTCATCCACTCCTCTCTTCCTTTCAATTTTTCTTCTTTGGAATTGATTCTTTACATTTTTTTTTCTCTCTCCAGGGCGTCTCAATTATTGGCTTTATACATAAAATTGCTATCTTAATCCTTGTAGGACTAGTGAAATTCATTTTTTTAACTCAATTTCCTTATAAGATAGATTTTCTATCCTAAAAAATAGGTCATTTATATTTTTATCTTAGGTCCAATATTAAAATCCGACTAGCCCTTTAAGAATCAATTTTTATGTCTCAAATCTAATCCTCTACCTTGGTACATGTCTTATATAGCCCAATCAAGTGAAGAGTCCAGAGATTTGTCCAAAAAGTAATCAAATTTCATGAAGTCATAATCTTGATAGCTATTCTTTGCACCAATTTGTAACTTTTCTTCTCTTTTTTTGTTTCTTTTGGCTAAAAAAATTCCTATTAAACATAAAGTCTAATAAAGATTCAAGAAGTTCGTGAAAAATATTAAATAACCACAAATAAAGTAATAAAAACTGATATGAAGTTAAGCATTTATCATTGTTACACCTACAAATTGACTAACAAAAGATTGCACTAGCAAAGCAGACGTGGGTGCGCTTAGTCTTCCCACCAATTTGTTTTACACCCACAAAGTTTTGGATTTTTTCCCCCCAAAAGTTTATGAAATAATTAAGCTGCTTTTGTCGTTCAATTTCAATGTTGAACGGGCCTTCAATGATACGAAAAAATGTGCGGTTTGAAATTTAACTCCTATTTAACTTTGGTGGCATAAGTAGAGAAAGAATTTTCATTTTTATTAGTGTAATTAATCATAAAAAAAATAAAAAAAAAATATGCAGCTACAAAAGTACAGGATAATGCATCGACGTCTTAAAGTATGCACCAACCAAAGATAAGTGCACTTAGTCTTCCCACTAATTTCATTTATTCCACAAAATTATTGATTGAAAAAGGCGGAAAAGAAACACCCGAAAATGACTCCTGCTCCTTTAGATGTTCATGGAGTCTCTCGTAATGAACTTGATCAATATTGGGATATTATCTATTTATTTAACTTCTCAATTTATTTATTAAATATAATTTTTATCCAAGTTTAAGGGATGCATAAAATTTAAACTAAAATTTTAATTTAATACTTTTTAAAAAAATTTAAACTCGTGTGGCTTGCGATGTAAAAACAACACAGATTTACCAAATACGCATGTATTTCAATGTTTAATCAATGCTAAAACTTAAAATACTACTCGTCAAATGAGTTAATTAAGGCTGTGTTTACTTGCTGGAGTGGGAGTGAGGAGTGTGGATTCCTCCCACTCCAACGTTTACTTGCTTAAAATGACCACGGATTGGGAATCTCACTCCGTGGGCCCCACTCATTTTTGGAGTGGGGAGTGGGAGTGGGACTCCCATTGGGGGAGGTGGGAGTAGGGATCCACTCCCACCGCTCCCCTTTTTACCCTTTCATTTTTAATTTAATTTAATTTAATATTTTATAATTAATAAAATAAATAATATTTATTTGAATAATAATATTATATTTAACTAAATAATAATTTACATTGATTCTAAGTTAAAATTATTTTAAAATAATATTATTATATTAATAGAGAATTAATAAATGTAATATTATTATATTTATTTTAAAAATAATAGTACTATATTTATTTTAAAAATAATAGTACTATATTTATTTAATATTAATAATAATAAATAGTTTATTCTAAGAAAATATTAATTTTGTACTAAATAATATTATATTATTATTTTATATAATAATAAATTTAATATAATTATATTAAATAAAATAAAATAATGTTTCATTTTATATTAAAATTAAAATTAATAATTTATTGTTCATAATTAAGAATATTAATAATTATAATAAATTTACAAATATAATAAAATAAATATTATTCATTAAATATATTTTTTATTAGTTTTGTAATTAAAAACTATAATTCTTTAAATAAGGATAAAATTGTAATTTGAAACTATTTACTCCTAATCCAAGACAAAGTAAACACATAAATTGGATTCTGATCTCTATTCCATGCTTCCATTCTAGTGCAAGTAAACAACATACTCTCACTCCCACTCCACACTCCTAATCCAAGGATTCCCACTCCTCAGGATTCTCACTTCATTCCAAAAAGTAAACGCAGCATAAGTTCTTCAATCAACATGTTAACTCGCCAAAAATCAAGGATTAACGAATTATTGACAGATTGAGGATTTGCACTTCATGGATCAATTAGCTTAACAATCTGAATAACTTGATTGTCCCAATTGCCCTCTCTGGTGGCGAAAATCTTCTTTCACAATTTTTATTTATTTATTTATTTTTGGGGTTCGTTTCATTCCTATTTTGTAAAGATTTGAAACTCTTGGGTTCTAGATATGAAAAAAAAAAAAAAAAAGGTAATAGATCAATGCCCACATGTGATATTTGTTATTTTGTTAAATGGAAGAGGTGAAGAAACAGAGGCAAAGGTTTTTTATTTAAAACGGCAGAGAAGTATTCAATCCTGGTGGATCTCTGAAGTTGGATGGAGATATTCGAATCTAATATCATTATTACCCCCTCCCTGCTAATTATTCATGGTAATAGATCAAATGCATTTTGATCTTATTTTATATTCTCTATCTTTATGATGAATGGGGAAAAAATAAAAATCTCTATGATGACTGAAGTTCATGTTTATTTGTAAAAAGACAAAGAAAAGAAGATGATATAAGTTTTTGATGATTAAGTACCCACATTTATATTTATATTTAGAGATGATCCAGGTTGAGGCCCGTGGACGGGTACAAGCATAGCCCACCGCGTGTTTTTTGTTACACTCAATTTCTTCTGCTTAGGTCTACTCCGATGATACACTTACCGAGTCCACACATATCGTGCGTGCCTAGTCATTTTTATGAAAAAAAAAGAAAAGTACACAATCTTTTTTTTTTTTAATTTCTTTTAGAGGGCATATCAAGTTGTTGGTGTGTATTTTTCAAGTTCATGTACCTTTTTTAGAGACACATGCCATTTAATCAAATTCAATAAAGTCAAAAGTTCAATATCCAAGTTCATGCTCAATAACAATAAACTAATAATACTAAGAAAATATAATACTAACTACTCAATTAGACTATGCGATATTAAAATTCTATTTTAATATTTAACAACAACAATAATAATAATTTTTTTTAAGGCGTAACATAATTGTTAACTTGGATTTACATGAAATCATATATCATAATCAATTATAACATTAATGCATATATTTATAAAATCATTATATTTATAATTTTATTTATTAAAATCATGATATCATCTATTCATTTAATAAATTATAAACATAAAATAATTAGAGTATTTTTTTGAAACTAACAATTAAATGAATTTAAAAACATTATACTAATAAAATACATAAAAGATTGAATTCAAGTTATTTATAAAATCATAAAATTTGAAATTCATTTTTATTAAAAATTTATACTTTAATATACTTTGGAAAATATGCTATTGATAGGCTATGAGCTTCGTGCTAGCCTACCTATAAAGCATTCTTATTGCAAACCTTTTCACATGTCATGTTTTACCACATCTCTAATCATACTGTGCCTTTAAGGCTCACGGGCCTAAAATTCTTAACTCAATAGCCCACATGCATGTTGTATCGTGCCATGTCGTGTGTTCCACTAAAATGTGCACATGCCGTGCCTTGTGTTGCCCTATCCGTTGGTCATCTCTATTTATAATAATAATAATAATAAAGTAAGAGTGTGCCTAAGTTACATTATGTCACATCATGTCTAATTTTAGAGTTACACTCAATAACTCAAGACATGCATCCAATCAAACAACATTTGAGTTATTAGGTGCAACTCATATGTTGATGTAAGTTATATAAAATATAACTTAGCATGATTCATAAAATAGATTGGAATCAAATCATAAAAGCTTGATTTCAACATCCAATGGTTTAGATGACATAGAGAGATTCCAAGAGTGAGGTTTTTTTTTTTTTTTTTTAAATGCTTGTGTAATGGATCAAGATTCTCTCCTATTTAGCCATATGCTAAGCAAATAATTTAAATGATCATTAGTAGTTAATAAATAAATAAAAAATAAAGAAACTAAATTTTATCAATATACTATCATTAAAAGATACATAGTATGAAATTTTTAAAAGCTCAATAGAATTCATATAAGGAGAGGATTTTATTCTATGTACATTTAGGGCCAATCGGTTTGACTCGGTATATATAAACTGATAATGCTGAATTGATGATGAACTGCTAATGCTGAATTGATGATTAACTTATGACTTGGTACATCAAAAGAAATACATAATAGATAACAATTGAAATACAAATTATAGTAAAGAGGTAATGCAAATTCCTTTCCAAAAAAATAATGATAATGACATTTTATTGACAGTAGATGCACCGAAGGGAACCCAAATTACAAATCATCGAATAGACAGGAGGAAAATTCTTCAATCATACACGAACTTTAGGATTTTGCAGGATATATTTTTCACATTTTGTAATTAGTTATTTACAGTAAAAGTCTTAATTAATTTAATTATATGTTACTAATTCTCTAATATAAACATCCATCACATATTTTAAAATACAAATTTGAGGGTCTAATTATATTTTAACAATTTATTGCAATTAGACATGAAAATCTAACATTAAATTCGATTTTTGGAAAACGCAAATAATGGTAGGTAGATTATTAGTAATGATATAGACATAAAATTTATACAAACTCCTACATGGTATAGATTGATTGGTTATAAAATGAAAGTAATTGTGAAAATAATTGTGAAGACCCTTCTTATACAACCAATTAATTTATATCATGTAAGGTACCGGCTAATTTTACACAGCACAATAATATTGAATTTTGATCTAGTAGGTGATGTCGCTCACCGCTTGTTCGAATCTGATTAGAAGAGTTATGAATTTCATTATACAACACTCCAAAAAAGAACTGGACAGCATGAATTGGACACATTGTACAATGCTCCGATCATATATTATATTGATAAATAAAATTACATATAGAAAGCATGGTCCACTGTATAGTTTCATGTATAAAGACATTCTTATTCACTACAATTACAAACGGCAATACATTTTAGGGAGATTATCAATTTCCCCCCTACAATAATTAACATATACCATTTTCCCCCTGCTATTTTTATAATGATCAAAAACCTCCCTGACAACAGAAGTTTATAATATTATCCTTATTTTCAACTACTTTTTTTATTTTTATTTATTATAAATTAAATAAATCACATGAATAGAAACTAAATAAAAAAATAAGCATTAAAAACAAGAAATATATGTTTTGATATGAGAAAAAAATTAATAATAATTTTTTTTCTTGTACTTATTTATTTTGTGAAAATTTTCTTACAATAAATATATAAGAAAGTTATTATAAAATGATAAAAAACTTATTATAAGAAAATTTGAATGACAAATAAAAATTTATTATAAGATAAATAATAAAATATTTTACCTATACTTTTTACATTTAATTTTAAAATATTAAAAAATATTTATTATAAGAAAATGTTCACAAAATAAATAATTACAAGAAAAAAATTTTATTATTAATTTTTTTGCACATATCAAAACATATATTTTTTGTTTTTAATACTTAATTTTTTTATTTAGTTTCTATTCATGTAATTTATTTAATTTAAAATAAATATAAATAAAAAAGTAATTAAAAATAAGAATAGTATTATAAATTTATATTATTAGAGAAATTTTTAACCATTATAAAAATAATAGTGAGGTAAATAGTATATGTTAATTAGTGTAGGAAAAAAAATGACAATCTCCTATATTTTAAAACAGGACCTGTCTATGGTACAGATTCCGTAACAAACATCTCCTGTCATCCCATCATCCGATTGTCTATTGTTTAGTTTCTCAGTGCACATCCAACGACATCCAACGGCTGATGCTGCAGTTTGTAGCCTACAGATTCTGTAAGCTAGTCAAGTCCTTTAAAACAAAGGTGAAACATACGCACATGAGACAAAAGAAATGAAGAAATTTGACTGTTCGATAAAAATGATGAGTTGGCACGATGTGAGTGGATGCCGGTACCTCAGAAGTCTTGGGAAACCTTTTCCTTTTGATAATAGAACACGGATGAAGAATTACAGGGGATTAGAGCCAAACGAGGCAAAATAACTACCACTAGTAAACCGATATGAACGGTCGAAACAAGCAGCAACGATTATATATATATATACATATACACATATCAGTTCATTCTCTCACCGATTTTCTCTCTCTTTTTCCTTTGTGTTTTCTCACTCCACAACTTCCCTTAGACGTGTGTTTTGAGCACCTCAAGAAGAAGGAAAAAAAACAAAAACAAAAACAAACAAGAAAGGAAAAAATTATATACATGAATGAGAAGAAGGAAAAAGTATCTGAGCAAGAATTTGCGTTCTTGTTGCCTCTTTTAACAACAACAGCAACAGCAGCGGCAGCAGGAGCTGATCAATTTTGGCAGTGCCGGTGATGATGATGGAACGCCGGAATCGCGACGTCGTTTTGTCGCACCGGTTCTTGAAGTCCTATCTTTGCGTAATCTTCTCTTGTGTTTTCCTCGGTGGCTTCACTTTCTCCACTTTTCGCCTCTTATTTAGAGGTAATTGTTTTCTTTTCTGTTCCTTTTTCTTTTTCTTTTGAATGAAATAAATAGAAATAAAATGATGATGATGATTATTATTATTACGATGATGATGATAATAATTCATGATTAGCTTTTTCATATAATTAAAAATTAATTGAAGTGTGTTCTTCTAAATTTCACCTTAAATTACTTAATTTGAACAGAGAGATTTCGCCCAGCACTGGGGTCCACATGGCGAGCGCCAATCATGAGAGCCACAGGCGATGAATCGCCGATATCGCTTGGGGTTTCTTTACGAGAAACGGTTATGCTCCCCGATCAGGTACTGCTTTTCCTAAAATACCCTCGGCCGGCTCGGTTATTTACCGAAGAGGACTTCCAATGCGTTTATTATCCCGCCAACTCATCCCGGCCGTTTGAGCTCAAATTCAAGCAGCCGCCTATTCGGATAGACGGTCGTGATTTTGACGAACAAATATTGCGGTGTCGCATCCCTCCACGTGGCTTTAACATATCCCTTGATTTAAACCGACATAGGAATATTATTAATATTCCAGTTGGGTATGTTCATCGGTGGGACTCAGTTAGCTACGAAGCTGTATTCGACCGAGACAATACTACCCTTGTCTTCATCAAGGGGCTTAATCTACGGCGAGATAGAGCTTACAACCCTTCGAGATTTGAGTGCGTGTACGGTTGGGATTTTAGGAGAATCAAGTTCCTGTTAAGATCAGAATTGCTGTCAATTGGTCAGGAGGTTGGACGGTGCGAAACCCCTTTGAGTGTACTGAGTGGGCCACATCGGGATGATTTTATCAAGGTGTCAATCAGGTTGAAAGGGAAAGGAATATTTCGGACTGTCGCCCACCCGGTCCGCTTGTCGGGTCCTGAGCCGCCTGCCGAGAAGGACCATGAAATGTGCATATGTACAATGTTGCGTAACCAGGCGAGGTTCATTAGAGAATGGGTCATGTACCATGCCCGAATTGGAGTGCAGCGTTGGTTTATTTACGACAACAACAGCAATGATAATATTGAGAGTGTTATTGATTCGCTATCCAGTGAAAAGTTCAATATCACTAGACATGTTTGGCCTTGGATTAAGACACAGGAGGCCGGGTTCGCCCATTGTGCCTTACGGGCACGGGACGTGTGCAATTGGGTCGGGTTTATTGATGTCGACGAGTTTTTTCGCTTGCCATCGGGCCTTATATTACATGATTTGATTAGAAATTTATCCGGGGATGGCAGCGTAGCGGAGTTACGGATATCGTGTCACAGCTTTGGACCGTCGGGGCTAAAAGAGGTACCGAAAAAGGGGGTGATGGTAGGGTACACGTGTCGGTTGGCGACCCCGGAGAGGCACAAGAGTATAGTTAAGCCCGAGGCACTTAACTCGACGTTGATCAATGTGGTGCATCATTTTCATTTGCGAGATGGTTTTGAGTATGTGAATGTCAATAGGAGCATGTTGGTTATTAATCACTACAAGTATCAGGTGTGGGAAGTGTTCAAGGACAAGTTTCTCAGGAGAGTGGCAACTTATGTGGCTGATTGGCAGGACACCCAAAATGTAGGATCCAAGGATCGAGTCCCCGGTCTCGGGACCCGAGCCATCGAGCCGCCGGATTGGTCCGGCCGGTTCTGTGAAGTCAATGACACTGCCCTCAGAGATAGGGTGTTGGAATATGCTGATCCGGTAACCCATCTTTTACCATGGCAACAAGTGACAAATAGTTTGGTCGTTGAAGGGTAAAATTGGAATTACGTGCTTTATATTTCTTCGATCTTTTTCCCCCACCTTTTGTTGGAATTATGGTGAGTATTTGTAGATATAAAAGATAGCAGTGTATTGTGTCGTTTGTAAATATTTGTACTCAATAATTATTACAGTAGAAGAAATTATAGCAGCGTGCAATGACAGCATGAGATACAATTTTGACAGCAGTTGTTACAGCAAAGCCCATGTTGTAAAGGCCCATTAGGCAATAAATAGTAATTAAAAAAAAAATGAAAGCAGAAGAAAACAAAGCTGAGAATAGATGGACGGTCACTGATGAACCACCGAATTATATAGCCGTTAGAGAAGGGCTCGACAAAAGTAGATTCAAAAGAATTCGACCGTTAAGATAGATTTACTTACCCTATAAACTCTCTCTATTAAGATTCAGATCGGTTTTTTCGCTCTAACACTACAAGATTCCTAAAAGATGGCGAGCGAAGAACCAAAACAGAGCCTACGAGACCAAAAAGAACCGAACCCAGTTGCCGGAAATGGCCAAAGTACGGAGAGTTTGTTCAGCCCCAGATTCAAGTCTGTGGCTGCCATGGCTGGCTGGGACGAGGAGGCCATTCTTGTAGCCAGCCTTGTTGTTGAGGATACGCCCGATCGAGAGTCTAAGCAGAAGAGACGATTTGATTTGCCATTCAAGACTCCACCATCTAATTCAAGAAGGTAAAACATTTGTGATATCATTGCATTGTTAGAATTTTTTTTTTTTTTCAAATTGTTGTTTGGTATTTGGTCGCTGAGTATTTACAAGAAAAGAAACTCAAGTGGGTCAAATAGAGATGAAGTTTGAGACTTTTATTGACAATTTCTTTGTTAATTTTTACATTGGATCTTGTGAGAAACTTCAGGAAAGAAAATAAGATAGGTTGCACCCACCTAGACTGTTTGATTTTTTAAATTTTTTTTCCAATCTTTATGTCATTTGATTTTCTTGGCTGCTAAAGGGACACTTTGTGTTGATCGGTTTTACAGGAAACGTAGGCTTCAGAAAAGGAGCCCTGTTTCGATCCCCATAGCAGTTTTAGATCTCGATGAAGGCGAGAGTTCTGGACAAGGTATATATTGATACTGATATCCTCTTCACTTCCTGAAGAGAAAAATGAACTATTCTAATATATATATGTTATTTATGAACAGAGAGTGGTAAAAATAAGGTACAATTAAACGATGAAAAGAAAACCAAAGAAGAAAAGAGTGTGGGAGGAGATGAACTGACAGAACCGAGTAACGATGGTTCATCCTCAAGTTCTGTTCTCACTTGCATTGATAAGCTTAGGGAAGAACTTTCTTGTGCGGTAAGAACTTTTGCACTGAACATTTTGTTACTAGTTTTAAACCTTCACTGAACGAAGCAAATTGGGTTGTATGTAGTTTTAGTAACTGGGATCTTGCGTAATTTGCAGATTTGTTTGGAGATTTGCTTTGAACCTAGTACCACTACTTGTGGCCACAGGTAAACACATAGATCCAACTTTATAAGGCCTACAATTTAACATGTTAGATTGGTTGCATTGTCATTTGATTCTGTTGAAGGCTTGAGTAGTAGCGAAAATTGTGTTATAAGTTGATTGAATTTTCTCTGTAATGCATTTGTTGGGCTTCTGTGAGCTTTGAGCAATTATACAAACCATTGCTTGGTTCTGAATAGCACTATTTGTTTTGTAGCTTCTGTAAGAAATGTTTGCGATCTGCTGCTGATAAATGTGGGAAGAAATGCCCAAAGTGCAGACAGCTAATTAGGTAAATTGATCCTCAATGTCTTGCTAATCAATAAACTCTTACTTAAAATGACAAGGCACTATAATAATTTTTTGTATCCTTCTTTTCTTATCATTGCAGCAATGGAAGATCCTGTACTGTGAACACAGTTCTTTGGAACACAATCCAACTTCTATTTCCCCAAGAGGTCGAAGCAAGAAAGGCTGCTGCAGCCTTAAATAGTCCGGAAGCTGAGCATCAAAGCCCGCAAAGAGGATTCCATAACAATGTACGGACGCGAAGCATGAGATCTTCAGCAACATCAAGTGGAGATGCAACTACAAGGAGAAGGGAGATACCAAACCAGGACGAGTACGCTGCATCAACTCTAAGGTTTGAAAGGGAAAATTTTGCTCGGCTAATAAGCAGATCAGTGGATAGCCTGGAAGCTGAGGATCAAAACCCACAAAGACGGAGCACTAGACCTTCCACGGTATCAACTAGAGATAGAAGTACAAGGAGAAGGGGGATACCAAGCCAAGATGAGGATGCTGCACTAGCTATAAGGTTGGAAAGAGAGAATCTTACGCGGCTGTTAAGCAGACGTGCGAGTACAAGGAGGAGAGATACTCGTAATGAAAATGAGGATGATGCGGTATTGGCTTTAAGGTTGCAGAGAGAGGAGTTCATGGAAGCTTTTATGGGAACTCGTGAGCAGCATTCTGGAAGCTCTCTTTCCTTAGCTAGAGCAAATTTGAGAGCAATGGCATCCAGGGCCATTAATATTAGAATGAGAGGCCGCCCATTATAGCGTCTCATATTAACTTTTTGTCATCTACCAGTGGCTCTTATTGACACGGAACTACGGAAGAGTAGTTGATTTGTGAACATATGTTTTTGGATGCATTTCTTGTGATTAAGAGATGAAAGTATTTGAAGAAATTAACAAGGAAAAATGAAGTTTGTTGACAGCATAAGCTGTATTTCACGGCCGTTATAACGGATCCATTAAGGGCATATGCCCCAACTGACGGCATATGTCCCATTAACGCTTATAATATAACTCGACTCGTTTTATTGGATGATTAATTTTATATTTCATTTCACCATATATTGTATGAGCTTGAAGTTTAATAATGGCGATACAAGTTGGGAAATGTAGCATTACTCCGACTACTCATAAGATATTGGTTTTATGAAATTATGAATTTTGCAAGATAGAACAGTTATTACATAAGCTAATAGAAAAACATATAATTGGTTATAGTAGAATGTGAAGAAATTTATTAAATGTAGGCATGTGAATTCATAAAAGTAATTTCCAAAAATTATATTATTACTTTTGTTGATTGATATGAATTTAATTGAATATTATTTAATTTTCAGATTTCTTTTTTATTTAGTATTTCGATGTAATCATGTCAATCTTATTGCCAGTCTCATGAAGTTAATATGAGAACTTAATCACAAAAATCACTTTCAATTAAGCAATAATATGCATCCCTTCAGCATTCCTTTACATCCTTTACAATCCCTTGTTATACTAAGCTTAAAGCCATAAACTAACAAGTTGAAATGTTGGAGAAAATGAAATATAACAATAGATTATTAGATGTTTTTATTTGATATATTTCCCACTATGTACAACTATGTTCTTATTAGTTGTTGGTCACTATTTTTGTGTTTGTTAATTGTTCCATTTGCAGAAGTTATCAATTTAGATTTATCCAGTAACTATTGGTCTTCCTTTGGCATGGATTTTTTAGTCTATCAACTAAGCCATAACTTCAAAACCGGTTAGAAATTGGAAATTGGAAGAGTAAAAAGATTTTAATATATTTGTTTTAATGTTCTATAGTCAATGGGTGGATGTGTGCATGATAATGCGTGTATTTATATAAATTTATCTTTTGAACTAAGGTTAATGAATAAAGATCTATTGTGATATAAGTTTTAAAGAATAATTATCGTGTTTATATTCTTAGTTCTGAATACGAACTTGTGAATAGTAATTATTAGTAAAAAAAATATTTTTCGTTTAACTTCAAAAGTTGCTCCTAATTTCTCTTTATATTTCGTCTATTATTAAATATATGTAATTAACATTCCAAAAAGTGTCATAAATTCCTATACTAGCTATACATCTAAACACAAAACAAAACAGCTCAATCATTGTTTCTACTATCTAACAATGTCTTTAATATCTCTCCCCATAAACCCATCGAACCTAATTTGGAGAGGTAGGCTGATCTTGTTCACTCGTAATCTACTCTTTGTTTCATTTATTTAGTCTTCTTGCTACCACTCTACCCTCTTTATTTGAGAAATAATGCAGGAGATATATGGAAGCTGGAAGCAGTTTCTCTTAGTGTCATAGGTGAAATAACTGAATTTGAAGTTCAATTTTCGTGATTGCTAGCTCACCATTGTTACAAAGATTATAATATTTATCTTGGATTCGAATGTGGGTGGTCAGATATTTAGAGTTGTTTGAAAGTCACTCTCCACGAAATCTTTGGGGACAATTTCCTAATTCTTTAGTTACTCATGTTTTTTAATGAGTTTTATTAGACTTGAGTTTAAAATTAACATTCAATCTTGATCCAATAACCTAATCATTTGGATAAAATTGCTACCTAACGCGGTGCCTTGTTCCACAAGAAAAATTAGTTAAGCTAGTCCAATTGTTTGTTTGGTGACATTGTTCAATGATTGTGTCAATTTGGTGGTCTCAACAACCAGTAAAGCAATGAAAGTTAGGAAATGATGGTTTTCAAAAGCCCATCAAGTTGAAACTGTTAATGGCTGACTCTATCAAACATGCAACTAAATCGTATATAATCCTTTTTTTTTTTTTAATTTAATGATAATTTCGTAAAAGTCAAAATTGATAATTTAGTTAAATCCAAATGTGAGAAGCACATCAATTGCCAAATTTTCTGTGATAATAATTTTTCTTTTTCTTAAAGCTGATCTATTGTACTGCAAGTAGTACATGATGGTACTAAGTCTCTGATGCTGGCCATTGGAACTACAGCTGCCCATTTCTGATTTTCCCGACTAATTAAAACCATTTTTTGGATGGTTTTGAAAACAACCTCAACCACTTATTTAGCCTAATTAAAAAAAGAAAACTACTGTTGAGGGTCGATGTCAACTTTGCAGGCCATGGCCTTTCTCGTGTGTATAAATTCCACAGTTGTAAGAGTTTTAGACTTATTCATTGCAACAACAAACTCTCATATAATAAGCAATGGCAACCGGAAAGTCAATGGCTTCCTTTGCCATGATATGTGTGATCTTTGCGATAATGGTATCAGCGGCAATGTCCCACGCAGGACATGAGCACCACCACATGGCCCCTGGTCCAGCTCCGGCTACCGGCTCCGGAGACGGTGGCTCTGCCGCGGCTGGCATCTCTCCTCATTTGTTCAGCACAGCATTTTTGGCTTCATTAGCTTTATTATTGCCGTTCTGCCTCTCTATCATCTACTAGCATGTGCTTGGATTTTCGGGGGTGTGTTTAACATTTGTGTAACTCATTTTCCTGGTTTTACATTATAAATATTGAATAATTGGTACTTATGAACTGTATTTTTCAAAGAATTTTAGAATATTTTTGGATTATCATGTTAATTATATAATAAGTAAATAATATTATAACATGTGCATATTTATTTTAAAAAATCAGAGTATAATTAGTGGTTATATAAAAATTCAACCAAAGTAATTTATACACAAAAGCAAAGAATGAACTCCAGAAACGTAAAAGCTCCAAAATATTTTGGTATGCACTTTTCATTGGCTCATTGCTAACGACTGTGACATGCACGCAAAGTTGTAAACAACAAAGAATTAAAATTAGCTTATCGTTAATTTGTACAAAAATTAGCATTTAAAAGTCAACCGATACTACTGCAATCATATAAGCGTCTCTGCGCTGAACAGTAAAGACATGTAATCTGCTAAATCAATTACTTCTTGAATTTCAAAATTATTTTTGGCATTTTTTTGGGTAAAATTATAATTTTCGTTTTAGGGGTAAAATGGTTATTTTTTAAAGTTTCTGTTAATTTTCTTAAAGAATTTCAAACGGAAGTGAAAAAGTGAAACAAAATATAACTTTAGGTGGATTCCAGCAAAAAAATGAAGGAATTGTATATTTTTTAAAAATGTGAAAAAAACGGGTGGACGGTGGATATTTTTCCTATATATAATGATAATTTTAAAAAATGGTTCATCATTATTCATGAGCCATTAAAAAATATTGAGAATTTTAATGAGGTGAGAGTCTTGAGTATTAAATTATATTAGATTCTTAGTCACTTGTGCACTGAATGTTTCATTATTGATTACAATATACATGTGATACAGTAGAAGGACATGAATACATATGTTGATTAATTAGTCAGATTAGTAATTGGGTAGTAATATAAGGGTCGGGCTACAGTGCAATTGTGGTACCGTGCCACAGTTGCACCAGCCGTTGGATCCACTTAAATGAGTGAGGTCCACTTGAATTGGTGGGAATCCAACGGTTGGGTGCAACTGTGGCATGGTTGCACCACAGTTTTATCCGTAATATAATGATTCTCTAATTATTTTTAGTTTTCTAATTGATAATTTATATTACAATAATGATATTCATACCACAGTAAATACCACGGTGGGCACCACTAGGTCCCTTCTGCAATATTTGCTAAATTTCTTGTGATATTGTTAAATTTATTAATGTTGAATAGTTGGATGATTTCTCCTTCCATCTCTTTTATATCTATTTTTAAAACTTTTTAAAGTTTTAATTATATTTTTATAAAGATCTAAATGATTATCATATTCATAGAGATTTATAAATTCTAATTTAGCATCTACAGTTATAACTGTGTCTTTTTTGAGACATGAACCAAATTTTTTCTTCTAACAAATTTATGTATAGGGAAATTATTATTGCTCCATCTCTATTCTGTCTTATATTCATCTAACCAACATAAAATTCTAACATGTTATCTGCACCACCTTTCTTTTTTAATTTGTATCAATTAATTATTTTTACACTAACACCGTTAAATAATTTAAATTAAATGATAATTTTATCCCTAAATAAATTAAAAGACAATTTTGTTTTATAAAAAATTGAAAAATAAAAAATATAATTAAAAATACCTCTAAATTTAATAAAAAATAAATCCCAAAATAAGAATTTTATTTTTAATAAAAATTATTTTAATAAAAAATTATAATTATAAAAATAATTGCAAAATTTTGGGATTTAATAAAAATCCCGTAAATTATTAAAATTTTGGAATTTATTTTAATAAATGAATTCAATTATTTTTTTATTAAAATTTCACAAAATTATAATTTTTTAATAAAAATAATTATTAAAATTTTATAAAATCTAAATTTAATAAAAATTAGCTGTTCTATTTGGGATTTATTTTTATTAAATTTAGGAGCATTTTTATAATTATAAATATTTTATTTTTCAAAGTTTTTATAAGATAAAATGGTTTTTAAAATTATTTAGGGGTAAAATTGTTTTTTCATTTGAATTATTTAATGGTGTTAGTGTAAAAGTGGCTAATTGATACAAATTAAAAAAGAAAAGTGGTGCAGAGAATATGTTAAAATTTTGTGGTGGTTGGATGAACATAAGGAAAAACAAAGGTGGTGCAGTGATAATTTCTCTTATGTATATTTCTAATCTATCTTTTCAACCAAGGTACATTCTATCTATACTTCACATCAATATTGTAATTTAAATTCATCATTCTAAATTAAAAAGTTTATATGATTGTTATTGTTATCCACTAATGGATGATCTTGAGTCTTGTTATTAGTTCTGTCTTGAATCATTTCAAGACAAGTTAATATGGATCCCATTAATACTATCCTATTTTCTTTTTCGAATAAATCAAATATTTCTCTATTATCCTCCAAGTTTGTCCTTTTCATTTCTTCATACAAGCCTTTGTTCATAATTAATCTAGTTTTAACAATAGAGCAACAAATAACTTGATATTCTTGACTAAAATCAATTCAATCTAAAAATTTGTTTATTGATCTTTCTAGTTTTATGAATTTGAGTTACTCTTATCACTCCCTATCTTATAAAATTCTAGAAAATAATCAAGGCCCATTATACTTTTGTTCATGCAAAATCTAAAAAAATAATTCAGAATACTAACCAGTGTATTATTCCTTAAAATTCTGGAATAAATTCGCTAGTTGCCTTAGACCATATCAGCACCGCCATTATTCAAGAAATATAGTGAAATCCAATTTAATTGATTGTTCCCTCACATATCCAAATCATTATTAAGATCGAAGGGTTGAAATCTGCCATAAGTAGATCCTCCTTGCCTATAGCTAGAGAGTGGTAGCCTATTGGTTTCTATGTTTTGTGAAATTACTAATGGCTCAAATAATTTATTCATTATGCCATTTGTATAGTATTTCATTAATTTCTGTAAAATATTTATGACATATGATATTTTTTATATCCTTAAGAATATTATTATTCCTTAAATCTTTATGCATAAGGTGAAGTTTATGCAAGTTATATTCTATTAGCATATTACTAGAAGGATAACTTCTAATTCTTTGGTTATTTCAATCATATTCTTCCCTTTGCTTGATAGATAAAAATCTATTGTAGTCTATTATAAGTGCATCAATATATTTACCAATAGAATTAATATTCCATTGTTTTCATGAAAAATTATTTCTCTAAACTTCTTTTTTTATTATACTTAATAGAATATGATCTATATTTAAATTTTTGTTTTTTATTATTATGAGTTCTGCAACTCTATATTCATGAGCCTGGGATAAATATAGTTGTACTAAATCAAATCTTTCTAACGTATAATACTGCATATGTGTAGTTATATTATTCATTATGGCATCGTAATTTGACATTCGATCATCTCCTGCATCGTGTACCAACATATGTCTCATTCTATTCATCTTTACTTTTAATTTTAAAATAATCTAAAACATGATTTGTTATATCGACAATACAAATTGATATAGTTTCCATTCGAGTTAACTGTCAGAATATATGCAATCGATTTCCTGCCAATATTCTATTTGTTATTTCAAATTTTGAACAAAAAAAACTAGGCCCTAATGCCATTTTCGAAGAACTAAATCACAGTAATAAATCCCCTTAAATTCACAAAGGGGTGTAAATGATCAGTTTATTATTATTTGGGAGTTTTTACAATTTTCCTTCATTAAAGTGCACCGTTGTGGACTAAATGTGGTTCTCTTTATGGTGAGAACTTCATTTTCTTTTATATTATCGAATTTGAACGGCTGTTAATCAATCAGAAAGAAGTATGAATTACGTAATCTTAATTTCTTTTTAAATTCTTTTAAACATGTAATAAGTTCTGTATTTATCTACAGTATGCTTTAAATCAAATTCGAACATATCTTTGACAACTTAAAATGAATAACAAATCCCCACATCACCTAAAATAGAATTAAAATGAAGAAATTGATGTTTTTCACAGTATGCTCTGGAATTTTAAAAATCAACATGCATGTGGCATGACAAAACGATAATAGCTATAGAGATATCTTACATTTATTATTTAATATTATCATCTAAAGTAATTTCTACTCTGTTGGAACAAAACAAAACAAAGTTAAAAGAGATCAAAACTACTCCAAAATCACCGGCTTCATGGAGATTAAAATTATTTTTTGCTCCAACAATCAATCGAAAAATAGAACCAAGCATGGCTGCTTAATAAGACACTCTTAGAAACAAAGCAACAAAACCCAGCATCCAATCTGTAACTTTCTAAAAAGCATTGCATCATTTTTGCAGCTAAAAAGAGAATTATCCATTATGTACAAGAACAAATAAAATCAAAATCATCAGGAAGGTAGCTCACAACACATCTCTCAGATATCACTAGCTCGTTTATTTGCAAAATTTCAAGTTGATGTTTATGGTTTTCTGCCTAGTGTAATACAACAAAAATTAACCACCTGAGTTTCATACCAAAACAATCGTCAGCACCTCGTGTCAAGATCTGGCAAAGTCCTCAGCCGAATAATGCAAAATGAAATTATCTTTTCCCTTGTTCTTTGTTTTAAGAATCATATTTTTACCTATAAAATGGATCATACTGCTTGCGTGTGAATGTGGCATGATGACACCAGTTCTACAAATCAATCAGTGGCAGATGATTGCACAAGACTACAAGTGTGTTTCTCATCATCTTGTTGCACTGCACATGTTTATAGGTATCAATGTCTGTGGGAATGCTTTCTGCCACCAAAGCGTGGTTCTCCCTTCCCGTATTTTTCCTTTATAATCTTTGAAGCCAGTGAAATGACCCCAATGGCAGCCATTGCGTAGAAAACTCTGTATGGTGCCAAGGCCAGACCAGAGAGAAAGGAATAGTATCCAGCAAGGAGGTAGATGGAATTCAGCCTCAGTTCCTGACCCAGGATGCCCGGGAAAGAAACCAAGTAATTGTATTCAGGCTTAGAGATAACAGTACCATGAAGGATAACACCAATGCAAAGGACTGAATCTAAGAACCAAGGAAAGCTGTGTCCCATGCTTATTCTCTGCAATCACAAAGAAACTCCCAATTTAGTACTGTTCTTTTAAATTAATTATTATTATGTTTTAAGAGTAAAACTGTTAATTACTAAAGCACATAAGCATATATTTTTGTTTAAAGTTCGAGGAAATACCATGTAAATTTAAGATCCAGTTTTAGGGCTCCACAGTTGTAGATGCATAAATGTCACAATCATCTATCAATTTTAATTGAAGCTGTAGTCCATCAATTAACATTTAATTCATTCAATTTTATGAGAATATTAAACAAATGTAAACTCCCTGTTTAATCATTCAGAAATGCTAGCACATGTGTTCTTGCACAAAAGTGAATTCCACCAGTTAACTTATTTGTAGGACCTACAAATTGGTGAAAAAAGAAAAACAAAATGGTGCTCCTGGAACAATGAATAATTTATCCTAATTCATACCTGAAACCAAGCCATCAGTGAGGGCACAAACATGAGGGATGCAAGAAGATGCAGGATCAGCAAACCATGTCGGTGATGGAAAATCTCTAATTGAGTGTCACTGAAAGTTTTTGACGAATCTGGACTACTAGAGCTGCAATCGTCCAACGGCAAATTTGGGCTGAATCTTCTTTCCCGTGTGTATCTAAGCTTTGACCGGCCATTGTTGTTTGTGTTATAATCATATAATTCCTTTCTCCATGCATGACTACGAAAGGAAGCTGTCAAAAAACTGTTACAGAGACATAAGGCAGCTCTCAAGTTCACATTACAACTAAAGTTCATGGCATTTTGTCATAGAGGTTTCAGTTCAAGTTATCATCATACCCTGTTCAATGGAATCAGCAGCCCAGATGCAAT